>NW_023270305.1:18872993-19167582 GCF_011800145.1 Mirounga leonina
TTAGGCGACTGCCTTCGGCTCAGGTCATGATCCTGGAGTCCCGGGATCGAGTCCCGCATCAGGCTCCCTGCTCGGCGGGGAGTCTGCTTCTCCCTCTGACCCTCCCCACTCTCATGTGCTCTCTCTCATTCTCTCTCTCTCAAATAAATAAATAAAATCTTTAAAAAAAAAATTATTGCTAATTTCTTACATGTTTATAGAGATCCTGTGTGTGTATACATAATATGTGTAACAAGTAAATATGACTACATCTCCTTATCTTTTTTATTGTTTCATGTTATATTTTACCCAAATGGCCATATACCATACAAGTACATTTCTATTCCTTCCTTCTTGCTCCCGCCCTCCCCACCCCCTTACATGCTCTGGAATTTGCTCCAGTGAGTCATAAAGCTCATCTTCATTTTTATGAGCACACAACTGATATTTAGTAATTAAGTCATCTCCATACTGATAAGCACAAATTGATTGCTGTTCTAAAGAATGCTGTGGTGACTAATTTTGGTGACCTTGATAATTTTATCTTTAGGATTAATTTTTAGAGTTACTAGAACTGGTGATTGAAATTGTGTGTCAGTTTGTTATTTTGCCAGATTTTAACTTGTCCTCTATAGATGTTAGTCAGTAATGTTTGATACCTTCATAAAAGTTTGATACCAATTTCCTTCCTTCCTTTTATCTATCCATACATGCATACAAACGTACATAAATTTTACACATACATGCACATTTCTGTACCAATTGTGAGACATATGTTGCAGACATTATAGCTTTGTTACCCCTAAGAGTTTTAGAATTTATTTACTAAAAGACAAAGGCAATCTACTACATAACCACATTACAGTAATCAGAATATAGAAAATTAACATTGATCTAATACAGCCATCTAATCATCTCATTCACAGATATCATTCATATTTCATCTGTTTTCTCAATCATGTCCTCTATAGCAAAGAAAAAATTGCTTTTTGTCCAACATTTAATCTAGGATCACGTGTTACATATGTTCCTCTTTCATTTCCTTTAATCTGGAACATTTCTCAGACTTCTTGCCTTTTCTATGACAATTTCATACAATCTTTTATCATAGAAAAGTTTGAAATCTGTAAAACTAGTGATTGTAGCATAATGAACCTCTATGAGCTCCATCACTCAGCTTCATCAGTGATTAACACTTGGCTATGCTTTCTATTTATATCTTTATTCTTTTCAAACACACACATATATACACATAGTAGGTTATTTTAAGGCAAATCTAAGACATCATTTTGTGCATGCCGTGAGTAACTTAAGCAATGCCTAAAAACACAAAGGAGAAAGTAAAAATAGATTACCTCATGTACCACCCTCCAGAAATAACAAACAGTAGCATTTATTTATTTTTTTAAATTTTTTATTTTTTTTTTAAGATTTCATTTATTTATTTGACAGAGAGAGACACGGAGAGAGGGAATACAAGCGGCGGAGTGGGAGAGGGAGAAGCAGACTTCCTGCTGAGCAGGGAGCCCGATGTGCGCCTCAGGGCTTCATCCCAGGATCCTGGGATCATGACCTGGGTGAAGGCAGACGCTTAACGACTGAGCCACCTAGGCGCCCCCAAATAGTAGCATCTAATAATTGTATGTGTATAGCTAGAAGTATGAACAGGTATCTAGGTTGGTGATAGAAGATAAAAGTATGGAGATATTTGGAACTTAAACAGCTTAGCCATTTCTGCCAAAATGGAGAGAAGAGACAAGGCTAGTGTTGGGACATCAGAGTTTATTAGCTAAGCCCTTACTGCTTTTATGTAGGCTGGAACGAATAGAAATTTTATGTAGAAATGTTTTTGCCAGTCACAGCTATTGAGCCAAACAGGCTTTGCATGATTTATGAAGTACTTTTGTTTTGTTCTTACCAGAGGATTTCTGCCTTTAGGGATTTCATTAGTCAAAGTATCATTGTAGATTTTTGTTTGTTTCTTTTTCTTGTTACTTTGTCCTGCCAAGCAGTTTGAAAAGGCAAGCATTTGGTCAGTTAATATCTGTTAAGAGTTTACTTACTTTTTAGATGCATTAATTGTAAAATTTGTAATCTATGGCATTAAAATTCAGCTGTAACTGTTTTGATTCTCTAGGGTGTTTACATTTCCATATACATATTAAAGTCATCTTGTTAGTTTCTACCCCCAACAAAAAAGCCTATTGGCAAATTGGGAATTTGATTGTAATTTTATTCAATCTTTACATCAGTTGGAGAAAACGGACTTCTTAACAATATTGAGTCTTCTGATCTATGAACATTGTATATCTTTCTGTTACCAGATTTCCTTTAATGCCTCTCAGTACCATTTTTGTACCCTTGAATTTATGTCAGATTTATCCTAATTCCACGTTTTATGGATTGGTAAATGGTACTGTTTTGTTTAAAATTTCATTTTCCTACTGTTCATATATAAAAATACAGTTGATTTTTGTTTACTTACCTGATATCCCCCTACCTTGTGAAACTCATGTATTAGCTCCACTAGATTCCTTAGGATATCTGTATAGGTAATCATGCCATGTACACTAGAGACAGTTTTATTTCTTTCTTTCCAATTTGTATGCCTTTTCTTATCTTGTACTGTCTACATACTATAGAAATTGTCACTGGGAGAAAAGTGTTCATTCTTTCACCATTAGATGTGATGATTGAGTAAGGATATTTTAGAAGCTCTTTATCAGGTTGGGTGGTTTTCTTCTATTCCTAGTTTGGTTAGAGTTTTATCATAAATGAGTTTTGAGTTTTGTTAAATGCTTTATTTAGATCTGCTAAGCTGCTCATAATGGCTTTTCTTTTTTTGTCTGTTAATATGGTGCATTACCTTGACTTTTCAAATGTTAAGTAAACCATGCATTCCTGGAAAGAAAATCCCACTTGGTTGTGACTTATTATCTGTCCCCCCCCCCGCCCCCCGTGCTTGTGAGAGGTATTGATTCATAGTTTCTTTTTTCTTGTGGTGTATTTGTCTCAAATTGGTATCTGGTTAATTTTATCCTCAAAAATGAGTTGTTTCCACTTCCTTTATTTTCTGAAGGAGATCATATAAGATTAATAATATATGGGTTTTTTCTAAGTGTTTGATAAAATTTACCTGTAAAGCCATCTGGAGCTTTTTAATGAAAAGGTTTCTAATTAATTCAGTTTCTTTAACTGATAAGGGGCTATTCAGATTTTCTATTTCTTTTTAAAGAACTGATTTGGTGGTGATGGTTTTCTATTTTTCTGCTTTCTACAGCGAGAGCATGGGAGTGGTTGCATGAAGCTGGCAATAGGAGGAAAGAGGCGTAAGAAGTGTTTGGGATGATGGAAATATTCTTTATCTTCATTTGGGCAGTGATTACACAGGAATGTTTATTGTCAGAAGTCATTAAAGGCACATTTGAAATCAATTCATTTATTGATTGTAATTTATGCCTTAATAGATTCTAAAACTTATAAATAATTCATCTGGAAATGATTTCATAATTTTCCTTGAGTTTTTTTGTAACAAAGTGACAGTTAGAAAATCCTGACATTTGGAGCCCCTGGCTGGCTCAGTTGGTGGAGTGTGCAACTCTTGGTGTTGGGGTTGTGAGTTCAAGCTCCACATTGGGTATAGTTTACTTAAAAATAAAATCTAAAAAAGAAAAAAGAAGAAAAAAACCCCTGAGAATTAAAATAAAGAGCTCAGTTTTTCATTTTACCATGTGAATGCAGTAGAAAGCTAAATTTGAGACCGTGTTTAAAAATATGTTGAAAAAAATTTTAAGGTTATGAATAATACAGTATTAAAGCTTAAAGGCAACTAGCATTTTTTTAGTGTGCTTTAAGGAAACTGTTATGATGAATTTTAGGCCATATTAAACTTTTCCCCATGCATAAAGTACTTTTTCTCTCTGTGTTAGTAAATCATGCTAGTGCTTTTCTCTGAAATTGTGACCGTTGAGTGGCATTATATTTTAGTGCTTAAGGGTCTAGACTTCAGAGCTGGATCACCTGCTTGTGCATCCTGTCCTCTCCACTTCACTGATTATGCAGCCTTGAGCAAGTTCTTCATCCTTTCTGTGCTTCACTTTACTCATGTGGAAAATGAAGATAATATTTACTTCATGGAATTGTCAGAATTGAGTAAATTAATATATGTCAAATGCTTAGAACTGTTCCTGCCAGGCTCCCAGTGTTATCTGCTATTACTGTTATCATAATCACTCTTTACCTTTGAGACAGTAGTGTTCTGTTTAGAAGTGCCCGGTTTTCTTTGTTTTTAAAGCATCATGATTATTCCCTTAATGTATAAATTTATTTTTTGTAAAGCAGAAGCAGCAGAAAAATAGTATTAGACTAGAAGTCCTGACTTTTCAATTCTTATCTAAGTCATTTTCTGGGTGCTTAGGAAACAAATTTTAGTGCTTTGGTGTTAGTTACCTATAATAAAAGGCATTATTAAAAGTTTTATAGTAATACCAATTAAGTACCACTAATTACTAGTCCTAATTAATATCACATTTAGATTTATATCTAAATTTATATAAATTTTACATGAAGCCACCTTTAGAGGGAGATTACTTCTAGAGTTAGTTTTTTTAAGATTTTATTTATTTATTTGACAGAGACACAGTGAGAGAGGGAACACAAGCAGGAGGAGTGGGAGAGGGAGAAACAGGCCTCCCGCCGAGCAGGAGGCAGCCGCTCAACGACTGAGTCACCCAGGCGCCCCTGTACCTTTATTCTTAAAAATTGATTAGTGAGAAGCTAATGTTAACGCCATTTGGAGATGTGTTTTTTCATTTTCTTTAAAATTTCCTTTGTCAAATTATTTCTTCATATTCTTTGGGTCAAATTATTTATATATCAGAACATCTTAGGTTTAATTTAACAGGGTTATTGTCTTTTAATAAAAACACAGTGTTGCCTCCGGGCACCCTGGTGGCTCAGTCGGTTAAACATCTGCCTTGGGCTCAGGTTGTGATCCCAGGGTCCTGGGATGGAGCGCCACATCAGGCTCTCTGCTCAGGGGGGAGCCTGCTTCTCCCTCTCCCTCTGCAGCTCCCTCTGCTGTTCCCTTGCTTGTGTGCTCTCTCTCTGTGTGTCAAATAAATAAAATCTTTAAAAAAAACGATACACACACACAGTGTTGCCTCAATTATTTTGTTTCTGAGGACAAAATTGGTTTTTATTTTTAATCTTATTGATTATCCTGGCAGAATGTCTTGTTATGAAACCCTTAGTAAGACAGTTTTTGTGTGTATATAATAAGCTCCTGTCACTTCAATGTTTGGAGTCACTTTAATATGATGTGATTTAGCATATAATTTATTTTACTGCTTCTCTAATGTGAGACTATATGTTATTAATTACTTATATTATAAAAAGGCATGTTTTGTTGTATTAGGCTTAATTTTTCAAACAGTAGAATCTTGCAGAGCAGTGGAAGGTGGATTAAATGGAAGTAATAATGTAATATGGAGCATAAATTGCATTCATAGAATTCTGTTCAAAAGAATGTTGGGAAAAACACCAAATCCTGAGGAAACTCTATTTAAGTATACATTACTTAATAACTTTGGGAGACAGGGGACCTGGGAGGCGCTCAGTCAGTTAAGTGTCCGACTCTTGATTTCAGCTCAGGTCATGATCTCAGGGTTGCGCTGGGCATGGAGCCTGCTTAAGAGTCTCTCTCTCTCTCCTGCCCTCCGCCTCTAAAAAATAATAAAACAACATTAGAAAACAAAGATTTTATTGATTCATTTGAGAGAGCGAGCAAGCGAGCATGAGCAGGGAGGGGGGGCCGGGGGAAAAACAGACTTCCAGCTGAGTGGGGAGCCGGATGTGGGGCTTGATCCCAGGACTCCGGGATCATGACCTGACCCAAAGGCAGACACTTAACTGACTGAGTCACCCAGGAGCCCTTCAAATAAATAAATCTTAAAAAAAGTTCAGGGGCACCTGGGTGGCTCAGTCGTTAAGCGTCTGCCTTCGGCTCAGGTCATGATCCCAGGGTCCTGGGATCGAGCCCCGCATCGGGCTCCCTGCTCAGCGGGAAGCCTGCTTCTCCCTCTCCCACTCCCTCTGCTTGTGTTCCCTCTCTCGCTGTGTCTCTCTGTCAAATAAATAAAATCTTAAAAAAAAAAAAAAGTTCAAACTGACATATGATAAAAAGTAATTCACCCTAATGTTGCCCCCCCCCCAACCTTAGTCCTTCTCTCTACATGAAAATGCAATTACTAGTTTATGATTAATATTCTCAGTATTCTATATCTAACTATACAAGTATATCCAATACATGTATATATAATCACTGGTTTTAAAATAAACCTGAAGCAAAGTATTCATGCTGTTTTGAATATAGTCTAGAGATTGTTTCTTTAACTCTCTGCGATACCTACAACTCCCAGAGAAAGACCCATCTCTCTGGGTAGAGCCCATATACCCACTTATTTTTCATGGTTTGTATATGTAAACAGAATGTAAGGAATTTGGATTTTGAAGATGGCATTATCCTGGAGAACTTTTGGTGTGATGGAAACATTCTGTATCTGTGCTGTCCAGAATGGACTCGTGACTGTTGACCCCCTGAAATGTGGCTAGTACAATCAAGGAACAGAATTTTTTTTTTTTTAAAGATTTTTTTTTTTTTTTTTATTCATGAGAGACAGAGCGAGAAAGGCAGAGGGAGAAGCAGGCTCCCAAGGAGCAGGGAGCCCGACTCGGGACTCCATCCCAGGACCCTGAGATCATGACCTGAGCCGAAGGCAGACGCTTAACCATCTGAGCCACCCAGGCGCCCAAGGAACAGAATTTTTCATTCTTTTATATTTTAATTAAATTTAAATAGCTGTGTGACCAGTGATTACTATATTGGACAACTCAGGAGGCATCACGATGTAACAAAAAAGCTCTAGAGTTAGATATACCTCAGTGTCAGTGTTGGTCTTGCTATATTCTATTTAGCTGCTTGTACAATTTACTAAATCTTCGTTTCTCATACACACAGTGGGGCCATAATTCCTTCTCCCCGGAGTTACACGCACACAGAAATAAAAATTGTCTAGAAAAAGGATTAGGCGTATATATACCAAAGTGATGTGCCTGGTGAAGGAGTCGAGTAGGAAAGAAATGGTCAAAATAGACTGTAGCCTTGGGGCGCCTGGCTGGCTTAATTGGTAGAATATGCAACTCTTGATCTCTGGGCTGTGAGTCTGAGCCCCACGTTGCGTGTATAGCTTACTTTTTTAAAAAATTAAAATTTAAAAGTAGACTTTTATTTATCAGGGATGTTTTATGATTTGTCAAGATAATCAGTGTAAGATGTTACTCATGTATATAACATTAATGTTTAGAAATTCATCTTTTCCTCTAAGTATTCCTACGTAGGTCCCCAATCATAAAAAATACATTTGAGTCTCTTTACATAAATGTCATCTTTATGTATTATTTTGCAAACTATTTCACTCAAGATATAGGTGTAGGAGATCTATATTCTTTTTAAATGCTACATAGGATAGAATCATTTGAATGTTGTTGTGTATTTAACCCTTTAATTTATTGCCCTTCGGGTGCTTCCAACTTCCAGTATTAAAAACAGTATTTTTTTTTATTTTATCTTTTTTTAAGTAGGCTCCATGCCCAACATGGGGCTTGAACTCCGACCCTGAGATTGAATCACATGCTCAAAAATAAAAATCTTTTAAAAAAAAAGAGTCGCATGCTGTATCGACTGAGCCAGCCAGGTGCCCCTAAAAACAGTATTATATTGTGTTTTATAGGTGTATAGTAACAAGTGATATTGCTCAGTCATAGAATATGGGCATTAAATAATGCCAAATTGGTTATCAAGTTTCATATCTACCTGTTTATATGTGGCTTTCTCATATCCTCACAAGTATTAATGTCAGGTTTTATGCCTGTTGATTAGTAACTTTGGGGTTTAACTTGTATTTTCTTGAAAAGTGGAGTGTACTATGTTATACTATAAAATTATAGTAAGTGGGAATATTAGGTCATGGGTTGGAAAAGAGGCCTTAAACATAACCAAGTATGTATGAAAATTTTATATATGATTAAGATGGAGGGTAAAATTTCAAATACAGCAAAATTGAGCAGTCATACTTTCCTATCCCTGTCCTCTGTATCACTGTTGGAAGGTGTGAAAATAACCCCTACTCCTCCATTACGTTAAACAGCCTTTCCTGTTTGTCAGACTATCACAACTAATTTTAGTAAGTTTTAATCAGTTGCCACATAGAGTTCAAGAATGCTGTGCCTCATCCCCCCATACTCTAATCCCAGCATAGGTCTGTGGGCAGTGAAGCAGTTCCTGCCTCCAGTAGGTACTCCCCCAGTTCTCCTTCCCCTTTTCAATCTTTTGTGTAGCAGTCGGAGTACCTATTAGCATCTGAAAAAAATTTTTACTCATTTGTCCTTCTCTTTTCTTCACTGCTGTATTCTCATCCTGTCCAGTAGCATGTTTTCAGTAAATATTTATGGAATAACTTTATTCAATAACTGGTATTAGAAAAAAGTCATTAGGGGCACCTGGCTTGCTCAGTCGATAGAGCATGTGATTCTTGATCTCAGAGTCATGAGTTCAAACCCCATGCTGGGCTTAGAGCTAAAACAAAAGAAAGAAAAAAGTTGTTAGCTGTTTATCTTACATGATTCACAAAAGCAAATTTCAGTTGTAAAAAACCCACAAAACCTTGAACAAAACAACTTATAGAAGCCTTAGAAGTAGTATATGTTCTTAAAGTAGGGAATTCATTCTCAGATGCATGTAGTTTTAAGAAAACATTTCATTTGAACTAATAATTAAGTTAGTATAATTAACTTTTTTCTAGCAAGTTGATCTATTGAATTATATACCTTTGATAAACGGTGATCATATTTTATTTTACCTAAGCTACCATGGTTCTGTCATTTCAATTTAATTTTGAAAATAAAATTCCACTTCATTACTCATGAATTTTCCCTGTAAGTTATGTGGGCTATTTAGTCATTTTTATGTGTAAAATAACTAGTTAATTAAGTTTCTTCCTCTCCCCAACTATTTGCCTTATTCATTTTTGTCCCCTTGAAGTGCCTATTATACATTGAACAGTGGTGCTTCATAAACATCTGCATTAGTTTATTTACCAAGTAATCAGTTAATCTTTTTTTTTTAAGATTTTTTTATTTTTATTTTTTTATTTATTAGACAGAGGAGAGACACAGCGAGAGAGGGAACACAATCAGGGGGAGTGGGAGAGGGAGTAGCAGGCCTCCTACGGAGCAAGGAGCCCGACGCGGGGCTCGATCCCAGGACCCTGGGATCATGACCTGAGCCGAAGGCAGACGCTTAACGACTGAGCCACCCAGGCAACCTCAGTAAATCAGTTAATCTTAAGATCTGAGTAGAGGGGTGCCTGGGTGGCTCAGTCATTTGAGCATCTGACTCTTGGTTTCAGCTGGGGACATGATCTCTGGGATTGAGACCCGCGTCGGGCTCTCACTCAGTGGGGAGTTTGCTTGAGGATTCTCTCCCTCTCCCCCTGCTCACTCACTCATTCTCTCTTTTTCTCTCAAATAAATAAATCTTAAAAAAAGATCTGAGTAGAAACAGGGCACCTGGGTGGCTCACTCAGTTAAGTGTCTGACTTGATTTCAGGTCAGGTCATGATCTCAGGGTCATGAGATCGAGCCGCATGTCAAGTTCCACATTCAGTGGGGCGTCTGTTCGAGATTCTCCCTCTGCCCCTTCCCCCTGCTTGCATGTGCACGCTCTCTCTCTCTCAAAATAAAATAAATCTTTAATAGAAAAAGATCTGAGTAGAAGTTACGTAGTTGTGGACTGACTTTTATATTGCACATGTTCTCATTTTATGCTTTCCCTTCTTACAGTTCTTGACATGGCGAGACATGTGCCACTCTATCGAGCTCTGCTGGAATTGCTCCGGGCCATTGCTTCCTGTACATCCATGGTGCCCCTACTGTTGCCTCTTTCTACAGAGAATGGTGAAGAGGAAGAAGAACAGTCAGAATGTCAAACTTCTGTTGGTACATTATTAGCCAAAATGAAGACCTGTGTTGATACTTACACCAACCGTTTAAGGTAGTATACTTGGTTCATTTCTCTTCATTGTGCATCTAACTGTCTTTTTTAAATAGCTCTGTGGGTTTTTTAAATGACATATGTTAATTAAACACACATGCATACAAGCAAGACCTAAAACTACAAAGAAAAAGTATCCACCATATCCTACACTCAGAAACATTTATTCACATTGACTTACCAGACTTCTCCTTGTGTAGTCTTAACAGCTATAGATATGGAGTTTATCTTAAATTCTGTCCAGTTGTACCTGTTAAACAGACAGATGCTAGTTTTAGTCAGTATTGGGTCCAAAGACACCTTTTAGTGCTAGTAAATACATATTGGCAGATATTGTTCTTAATACTTCCAATTACTCATTGTATGTAGATGCTCTTAGTGGACCATTTGGGTTATTTTCAGTTTATAACCTCATTCATGCATCTTCTGAGACTTGTAGAAATCACACAGTAGATTCATAGAAATAGAATTGTTGGGTTTATGGATTACTTCTGTTTTATTGTGATACACGCTATTACATATGCTGTAATCCTTTTTAGAAATGAGAGGATTCAATATTTATTTATTGTAGTTATAACAAAGTATTTATCTTCTTGGTAAATTTAAGTGTTTAATTAGTTTTTGGCTTAAGTTTATACTTCATTAGATCCAGATGTTAACAGAAACTCTTTAAGAAACGTAGTAAACCTTTTTCTTTCTCTTAGCAGAATCTGTTCAGTGGTTATCTGTTTTATGTAAATTCTGATTTTTAAGGCATTTATACTGCCAGTGGAAATTTATTCTTTCATCAGTGGTCTTTTGAGTCAATTAATGTTCTTTACCATCTTTACAATATATTTTTTCTACCTATTCTCACTTATTTTTTTAAGATACTAAAATTTGAGAAACAGTATACATCAAATGATGGCAGAGAATTGGTCACTGAATAATTTTTTTCAGGGAGGCATCAGCTGCTGCGATAATCCTGACTCTCTTAGTTTATTGCTCACTATCACTAAAAAAGCCGGTGGCTCACTGCCAGGCAGTTAAGAATTATAAATTGGATAAGAGATTAAAGAAGAGCCAGTTGGTAGAAACATGAAAAGCTGTAGGTTCACACTACTCTTTTACCAGGGAAGGAAAATGTAAAGGTATTTAATTTTTGATGGTTAGATTGTTTATGTTGTAGAGAAGAGAACATTATGTATGGTCCCATCCTTCATTGTGGCAAAAATCTAACTGGTAATATAGGCAGCCAGCGTACCTAATAATAGTGTCCTATCAAAATTGAACTGAAGGTCTAATTTTCTAATTGAGCTAATGTCTCATTGAGGAATGTCTAATTGAACATCCCATCTCTACCCTGGCCATCTCTGTTCCTTATTGTACAATAAACATATAGTTCTTGACAAAGCAATTAATATAAAATATACAGTGCTTTGAAATTCCCTTGTATATTTTTAGGGGAATCTTGCCCTGTGTTTCTGTACCTCATCTTTCTGTGTTTTGAGGTGTATTGTACTAGTTGCAATATAACAAAATTGAAAATTTTTGAAACCTTGAGTGTTTTTTCCCAGGAGTAATTTTATTTCTTAGATGAAAAAATTGTGTGAAGATTTGGAATGTAGTCGTAATTACCACTTTCATTAAAAATAATATCACAAATTTATGGTGGTATAAATGTGAAAATAAGACCATTAAAATAAGAACTGTTTATATTACATATTTCCTTAAGCTATAATTTCTATTGGATCCTCCAAAAATGGAGTTATAGTGTGTTGAATTCTAAGGTAATTATGGAGGATGTTTATTGCAGCATATGGTATTTGTATACTTAAAGCACCTTTTTTTGTTGCTTTTCTTAAGTTAATATATTTCCTGTTTCTATAACATACATAGTATAATTTTTTAAAAGTAAATTTGAGGGGCGCCTGGGTGGCTCAGTCGTTAAGCATCTGCCTTTGGCTCAGGTCATGATCCCTGGGTCCTGGGATCGAGCCTCGCATCGGGCTCCCTGCTCCGCGGGAAGCCTGCTTCTCCCTCTCCCACTCCCCCTGCTTGTGTTCCTGCTCTTGCCTCTCTATCAAATAAATAAATAAAATCTTTAAAAAAAATAAAAGTGAGCTTGACTTATGTATAAAATATGTTGATGATTCACTATAAAAATATAATTTCAGTTAGAGGATAACTGAATTTCATTTTGGAGCTTTTTGTTTTTCTACTTCTACTGGAAAAAAATTATTCTTCAAATTCTTTCCTTCTTCAATAAGAAAAATGGCACTTCACACCTCTAAATTCTGTACCAATGAAACATACATGTAAAGATCATGATGACTGTTCAGAGTTCATTTTATTTATATTATTTTATCTTGATGGGTGACTCTGTACAGTAACTGTTTTTAATAACTGTTGTGGTGATGAAGAAACAATGCTAGTGAGTTTTACATTAGGATTTGATGAATATTCTCCTTAGTTAGGGTTGTTCATGATACCTATTATATTTTACAGCATCTGTTAGAAAAAAACCGGCAGGGGCGCCTGGGTGGCTCAGTCGTTAAGCGTCTGCCTTCGGCTCAGGTCATAATCACAGGGTCCTGGGATCGAGCCCCGCAGCAGGCTCTCTGCTCAGCAGGAAGCCTGCTTCTCCCACTCCCACTCCCCCTGCTTGTGCTCCCTCTCTTGCTGTCTCTCTCTCTGTCAAATAAATAAATAAAATCTTAAAAAAAAAAGAAAAGAAAAATACCAGGAAGACATACATGTTATAATATCCCTACTTGCCTTTTCAGGTTTGGTACATTGAGAATTCATTTTCTACTTCACACAGAGCGGGGATAAAATCTATTCTCTTCCAACCTGTCAGGACTTAAGATGTATTTCATATTCATATTTTCATTATAATAGAACTCTAATAAAGTGTATTCATATTTTCATATTCATATTTTCATTATAATAGAACTCTAATAAAGTGAGCAACATAGTCCAGTTTCCTTATAGATTTTATACCCACAGAAATCAACTAAGCTCAATTTTAACACCGTTTGAAAGTATAAAACTTCCTATCCCCCCACCTGCCTATCCCAGCCCAACGTATTTTTTTAAAAAAACCCAGGATACTCTTGAGAAGATAATGGTCAAGGCAAATATGTTTTGTTCATTGATCACTTTTAGGATCTGTTCTGTTGCATTATCAGGGTTTGGAGATGTGGCTTTAAAGATAACACATAGGTGTATCTCAGCTCAGAAAATTTTTACATTATTTTTGTCTCTGCTCTCAGTAAGAAATGTAGGGGTGAATAAAGTACCTCTTTTTAGTATAGTTTTTTTTTTTTTAAGTAAAGTAAGAGCAAGTACTTATTTACTAATTATGTTTTTATACTTTATTGCCTCTCTTTTTTTCCTCTTGTTAACTTCTCATTTGTTACTTTTTTTAAAGCAAGCATACACAAAGGGAATGCAATTTTTTTCCCTTCAAATGAAATTTTTTCAATATGTTTAACCATTTCATTATCTTAAATAAAAAATAGATTTGCTGTGTACTCTGCAAAAAAGGTCTCTAGATTATGATTGTGGTTACATATAATGATTTTCATTGAAATTATTTCTTCTGTGTATATTACATTTTTTATCTTCCTTTTATGGATGAGAGAAATGAGAGTGTTTTGTCCCAGTACTGAAAAGAAGTTTACTCTCAAGCTGGGAATAACCTGATAGAGATTATTCTTTCCCAACTGATTTTGATCTCAAAATTTGAAGAGTGAAGGAGATTATATGAGTGAGCTGACTCTCTCCCAACCATGCTGGAAACCTTCTTATAAGAGGAAACAGAAAGATACTCTTAAGAAACTGAAAAGGCAGATCATTTACCTGGGTATTACCTAATTTGTATGTTAGAAATTTGTGATTATATTTAGATAGGGGAGAGCTGGCCTGGTCACAAGAGCATGCCTGATTTAAACATTTAACAGATGTTTATTGAACGTTCATGGGAGCATAGCAAGAAAATTGGGTCCTTTTTCTAAGATAAGATAAATGGGGTTAACAATAACTTGACAATTTTAATTACACAGTCCATGGCATATTAGAAGTGTAAGACATTACTGAAGAATCAAACCTGATTTGGAGACCTATGGAATAAGTAGGAAGTAGCTAAATAAAGTGGGGCAGTGGGCTGGTATACCAAACTGAGAATAAGTATCACATATTCAGGGAAACCTAAAGAAATTTTGTATGACTGGATATAGTATATGGGTGGGAGATGAGGCTAGAGAGGAAGGCAGGAGCTCAAAGGTGAAAAGGGGTGTATTTACAGTTACTTGGTCTTAAGTGTGGTGATGAGCTACTGAAAGGATTTCAGAGATCTAATCCGATTTTCATTACCCAACTTTCTATATATCCGAAGGCTTGAACAAGAATGACTGCTTATAGGAAGAACTAGAGTTGTTGCCACTGTGGCACAACACCATGGGAATGCCTTTGATGCCTAGTAGTTCTGTAATTCCTGAGTTTTTGCTATTGTGTGTATGAGATATAATTATAGATGCATGTATATATCAATGCAAACACATGTATCTGAAAAGTAGCTTCTGAATTTTAATTTTTGAAATAATAGACTCTAGAGCATGTCTCACATTTCCTTCAATTATAATTATACCTTAACAAAATGATGACCTCTTATGGATGAGGCTAGTTTGATGACTGGTGTAGGACTCTGATGGGGTTGATATTTGCTGGAAACCAGAACACTACTTAGGGAGTGAATGTAGTACTTCTCATTTATTATATTCCTTTTTCTGGCTTAAAGTTGACCATTCCTTAGGTATTTGTTAAATATTTACTGTACAAATTGCATTGAGAGCCTCCTAAAGATGATTACTATTTTAAGTCTTTTATTCATGATTCTTTATTTTTACTGTCCACCACCTTTTCTAACCGTTCCTTTCAAGATTCACAATGTATAACTGCATAGAGCTAATTTGAATCTAATGGGTAACATAGATGAACTGATTAATATTGCTGTGGACTCATTATTAGTAAGCATTTAGATTAAGATAAATCAGGAATAACATTCCTTTTAGAAGCACAAAAGAACAGGCAAAAGTGTATCAATTCAGAATATCACAGAGAATTTTATATTCAACGTTTTCTAACTTTTGTCTGAAATAGACAAGATTAGAGGTAATTAGCCATCAGGATTTTTTCAGGAATCAATTTTTGAAAATATGGATGACATGTTTTATACATTAGTTATATATCAGTTTGAAAGCAAGTGTGCCTATGAGGTTAAATGTAATTTTCTCCTTAGGCCATTTTCTTCCATGATCTGTCACCTAAAACCTAAACAGTATTGGAGCATTTCAGGATGCTTTCTTCAGGAAATTTTGTACTTTCTTGTTCATTTGAAATTTTTTATAATAGTTTAAACAAAAATGGGGAAATGGTTAATTAAACTATAAATATTGGTTCTATTTAACTTGCTTCAATAATATAGTTTATTACTTTATTTCAGAGACATTGTTCAAAAGCCACCTTAGTAATCACTTAAGTAGAAAGAACAGTGGACTTCCAAAATGATAAAAAGCTACATTTCCTTTGCTTGTCCACGGCCATCCTCGGCACCTGTAAAGAACAAAGAATTGAATATTTATGCACACAGGACTTACACTCTAAGTGGAACTAACTCCCTTGGTGATGGTTACAAAGTTTCCTAATCATAAAGCTCCCTCTTTCCCTTGCCCTCAGTGTACCAGTATTAACCCTTTCTTTCTTGCCTAATGCAGAAAAAAATTACTGGCTTCTTGTTTCTTTTACCCACAAAGTCTTAATTTCTGGCTTTTTTCTTCAGTTTTATACTTTAATGATTTTTGTGTCTAATACTTTTTAATTTTAGGCCTACAGGCAGTGGAAAGAGATAGTTCCGCAGGGACCAAAAGAGAGAGCTAGGGAGATGGTGACAAAGCGCATTGAGAACGAGAGAGGGTATCAAATAGAATACAAAGAGGCATACAAGGTGTCAGCAGAGTTACCCACAGGCCAGAGAGAGCCTGTGATTAGATGGTCATTGATGCATAAGTCCAGAGTTACTGCCACTTAATTTTGTACCAATTACAAGGGGTCAAAATCTGGCGAAAATGAATTTTCATAACTGTCAGATCGATGACCGAGGCAGGCAGAACACCAGAGTATTTCTTGCATTCCTTTGTTTTGCCAGTTTGAAATAATTTTGATTAGTATAGTATTTGTGTTTTGGCCTCTGTGCTTTTATTGATTTCCTTTCTTTTTTCTTGAGAATTATAAAAACTGATTTAAATTGTGGGGTAAGTTATAAATATATAGTAACATAGAGTTATATAAAAAATATACAGAAGTAATATTATGACCTTAACTTCTATGTAGTACATACAGTTTCAAAAGTTCTTATATATTGTTAGTTTTCCCTGATCAATGCTGTAGGCAAGAAAATATTTATTATTGTCGTTTGACAGAGAATGAAACTACTGCTTAAGACTTTAACATTAAAAACTTACCAATAGGTTATAAATCTGGCATATAGCTCCCCAGTCTCCTGATGCCTATGATCTTCATGATTAAAAACAAAAATTTTTATGAAGAAAGACCAGTCAATTGACCGTTATTCCAGATACACCATTGCTACCTCTGATCAGAATAGTTCATTAATCACTTAGGCTTTATGTGTGTAGAATGGCTAGACTTGAGGCTTAACTGGTTCTTGAAAAACACGTTGATCAAATGCCAAAATACAACTTATTCTATTACTTAAGTGATTAACAAAAAAACTCATAAAAAATTATAAATTGACTTTATACTTCTATCTCCAAAGCATCATATAACAATATGAAATGATTATTCTTTATCAGATTACATTATATGAGCTTTATGTTTCAGGACAGTGTCCACTGTCTTTATCTCAAGCAGTATTTCAAGCACTCTGAATTGTTGTGGAATTTGAAGTGTCTTGCTGAGTACGATTTAGTTTGTAATGAATCCTTCTGGGCACATCACAATAAGTAACCTGTCCCATATTATCTATAGGTGTTAGAGCTGTAAGGGGACTCTATGGGGTTCAGGTAGCTCGGATCCTTCTTTTTTATAAATAAGGAAAACAAGGTCCATAAATACTGTGATTTGTTCTAGGTCCTCTGATGCTTGCATTCTATTTGATACCTCTCTCGTTCTCGATGCGCTTTGTCACCATCTCATATTTCATTAAGTATGCATAGCATTTGAGTTGTGCCTAAGCAGTAATTACTACATTACTGAAGTAAACCTCAGCCTCACTGTTTTTTGTTCTCTCTAGTACATGAGCAGGAAGCAACTTTATATAATTATCACTTACTTGAAGAGTGGGTCAGCTTTACCCATTTGATGTTTTGCTTGCTCAAAAGAATTAATAAAAAGCACTCCTGAAAATTTCTTGGTTATTGATGTGAAGATATGACCCCTTCAACTTTTACATACCAGTCCTGGTGAAATTCAGTTTCTGCTGGCTATTCCAACCTGCGTTAGATCAACACAAAGTTAGAGTATAGCCATAGTAGTTTGGTTTCCCTTTTGAGTAAGTATGACACTTCATAGCTTCCTTGGAGCAGGAACAAAGGCAGTTATTTTATCTGTAATCTTCTATATGGACTTTTGCTGCTGGAGTCCAGTAGGCAAATAATCCTATGTAGTATACTTAGTATTTGATACTTCACCAAAAATTTGAAAGAGGGACTTGCTATCAATCAAGTAATCTGAATTGCTAACAAGGATGCGACCCAGATGCCTCTGTGCTGAGTTTAAGGTGCTCTGGACATTGCAGTCCTCTTGAACAGCATGGAAGCAGCCATCCTCTATTGTCGGTTCCCTTAGCTATCTCAAAGCATCTTCCTGGTGCAAAGAAGTTCATCATATTCAAAAGTAACTGAAATCTCTTGTAGAAATATCCACTTCCTTTTTATCTAACTAAGCACTAAGATTTAGTTGACCTCCTGCTAAAAAGGCGTATTTTCTATCAGACTCTCTTACTGTAACTGCTTTAAGCTAGTTCCTCTAGGGCTTCAGTCAGTTAATAAAGAATTTCAGTTCTAGCCTCCTAGTTTTGTTTCTGTTGGAAAAACATTTCCTAGTTTCTCCTCTTTTTTCCTCTACCTCTAATACCTACAGAATGAAAGAGGCCTGGTTTCATTCCCAGGAATCGTTTGTTGTAATCATACATATATATATATATATATATATGTATTTTTTTTTAAGTTTCTTTTTTTGATGACCTTGAACAGGTTTAGTCGTTCATCAGCCTTTTACTCGGTGATGGAGACAGCAGTGCCAACATTTATTTTACTATCTTTTATTTGCCTCAGTTGGATTGTCTCTTGGTGAAGCATATTATTTGTGGCTTCTCCATTCCACAGTAGCACACAGTACCTTTATTTTGTCCTGTGATGTTTAGTCTGACCTAAAAATTATATTTTTATCTAATCTAGAAATCAAGACTTATTTTTAAAGGCTTCTCATACCTCTGTTTGGAATATTTCCTTCTCTTACAGTGCTCATTTATGCTTCCCAAGACAAGGAAGATTTTATTTTCAATTTTAAATCAAACTGAAAACTAAAACTGGTACTTCCATTTGGAAAGAATTTAAATAAAAACAAAAGGGAATCAATTAAAAACTAAGCTTTAAACTAACAGTGGAAAGCATTCATCTTAAAGAGGTCTTTGCTCCATTTACTGGTGCATTTCAAGAATTATTTTCATGTTTTCTGGAGATAATTAGAAGCAGATAGTTCTCCACAGTAATATTTTTAAAAATCTTTCTGCTTACTTTTAATCTTAATTTGTTTTGGACTTTAATCCCTGGCAAAGTGGGGTATTACATGATGCATTGGTTTACAGAAAAATGTAGAAGTTTCATTTGCTTATAGTTTTAGACTCTTCCTCTAAGATGGTAATTCTTAATAGTTCTGGAATCTGGACATTTCAGCATGTTGTCTGCAGACTACTTCTTCAACATGGCTCTGCTTTTTAAATGTTTATTTCAATTGTGTGATAGTTTTGACTTCAGAATTAGGAGTGCAGGGAATGGAGGTGATCTTTCCTAATGTTCCACCAAGAAAATAGCTGTATTAAGCTGTCTTCAGTTTACAAATTATAAAAGAACATAATTCTGGTATTTTGCATTTAGTCTTAACAAAAATCCAACTTATTTTGGGTGATAGTGTTAGCAGAGGCAGGTCACTATAACTGAATGTTGAGTTATGGTTTTTTTCTTTTCTTTTGTTTTTACAAGAAAGATTTACCCATTTTGCTCACATCCTAGTTCAGATTATATGTCACAGAGCCAAAATTTGCTTAATTTATTAGCCTTTTAGGTGGAATTCACAGCATAGTGGAAAATGTTTGCAGATAATTCTGTGCAATAGTAGAAACTTCAGTTGATTCCTCGTATTTCTTCAGGGCAGTGATCACAACCAGATTCAACGTATGCACAAAGCAGCGGATACCATGGTAGCGGCCGTCGCTGATTGCTTTTACCATGTTGGATCCATTGTCAGTCTCAAAGACCTACTTCCAGCTAGGTGCCTTGAACTCAAATAGCTTTTCCCACAGACTTCAGGATGTGAGCTAAGGTATGGCCTTTTTTCATGAGCTGGGCCTACATATGGGTTGACAGTAACCTGCAACTTTTACAGAAAAGAGACTACTGGCTGTAGTTTAATATTAGACAATGACTAGTTGTAGTCATCGGTAGGCAGGGAGTATGTGTTCTTCATATATTTGAAGTACTCTTGCCTTTTGGGCATTCTCCCTTTTTCTCCTGTATGTTTTCATCAAGAAGATGATTCACGTAAAAATTTCTCATTTGAGCCTGGAGTAAAGGTCTAAAATATATCTGTTTTATGAGTTACTGTTATCTTTAAAATGAGATATATTAGATCAGTTTTTTCACACATTTGATATAAAAAATAACATTTTTTAAACTTGTAGATTTTTGTACTTTAACATTTTTTTTAATTGATGGTCAAAAAAATTTATAAAATTTACCATCCTGACTATTTGAACTATTTTAATAACAGGAATGTCTCCTACTAATCATCTTTTAAGAACTGGAATTAGGAAATTGGTATTCATGTATAGGGCTTGAAATTTAGAATGAGTACTTTTTCCAAGGGTAACTTGCTCTAAATTGCATTGATGCAGTTTACTGTCCATGCCAGACATTCTTATTTGTTCAAGGAGAAAGTACCCTAATTCTGGAAAAATGAGCTTCACTTCCATATCTTTCTTCTCTGCTTGGCAAGATGTGTTTCTTAAGTGAAATCTTTATTGAGCGTATAATGGATCAACTGATGACAGGTTTTAGGAAACCATCTTTTATTTTATTACGGCTATAACCGTAACTCTTCTGGTTTTTCAAACTACTTACTGTTGTTTTCCTATTATGGTCAGTGGCCCTATTACTTAAGAATTTTTTAAGCCCTGGTATTAGAGGAAGAATCATTTACAATTGGCAGGGAGAGAGAGTACTTATAAATACAAAAGGAGTACTGTCAAGCAGTTTATGTACTTTTCTTGGCCCTCATTGTTTGTCACTGATTGTGAATAGCTGTTGGTAAATGCAGAAATTGAGAATCTGTTGGAGCTTATCTACCAGAATTATATCTTTAAGAAAATCTCAACTTTATAGCTATAAAAGACCCAATATCTTGTTTGATTCTAGCACTTAAAATGCCGCTATTTCAGTCTTAAAATATTCATTCACTATATTCTCCTTACATATACATGCAAACGTATATGTTCATATACACGTGTACACATGCAGGAGTTGATGACTGAAATGATGTTCAATATAACATCTACCAAATGGTCCTGAGTGACAAAGGAAAGTTGATCGTGTGTTCTCTGTGACTTCTTCTACCTCAGGGAAGATAAGAAGAGCATAGGAGAAAAGGCAATAACCCAGTGACACATTAAGTCATCTTGCCAGGTTAAGCAATATATACCTTATAGTTAAAAATGTCTGTGGATACTCGTTTTTTCACACACTGTGGGAATCAATTCAAAACACATGCATAATACTATGTATGTTTACCCTTGCTACCCACCTGAGTGGCACTTCTTAATTTACCTCTTATTATCTCCCTAAAGTTAAGCACTGAATTGCTTCGGAGTAGATTTTTGTCTTTGTGATAAGGAACAGTTCATTTATACATAAATAACCATATCATTTTGTTAAGGACTCTTCTACCTCTTGTCAGTCTTTGTATAGTTCTCTAAGGCTCCATGCCCACTTCGTGAAATAGTGTTTTAATAAAATTGCCAAGTCATTTTGTTGGTAGGTATACAACTAGAAAAATAAGTGATGTGTAGTCTAGATCGTACCTTAGCATGAATATTTTAAACAACTTTATTTATATGTGATTTCAGTTCGTATTATCTATTTAATGTATTAACAAAGATGTAAATTTTAGTATATAAGATGTAAATTTTTAGTATCTAAGCAATAGTGTAATGATTATTATGTAAATAATATATGCTGAGAGTTGAAATAGACAAAAGGATATTGATATTCACTTGTTATTTTCAGTGACTGTTATGATAAAATTCTGTATTCATCTAGAAAATTTAAAGAAACATTTTGATGCCTTATAGACTGAGACATTGTTGTGGTACATCCTATTATGATGTAAAATTTGATACAAGGTTGGGTACCTTTTAGACCCTGAATAGGTAATGCATCTAAAATGATTATGTCCTAAAACTTAGTGTTTAAATACAGTTTCGATGTAAAAAAGCACATTATATTAAGATACCTAGCAGTGAACCTGTGTTTAACTCTGGAATATTTCTTTTATTTTTCCCCTTGGGAATTAATACATTTACTGTGAGTGAAATACAAATACTATTAAGGTGAAAAACTACATATGGTCCTTTGATTCCCAAGTCTTAGAAGACAGAAGATAGACTTCTGTTACTTTTAGATAATAGAAGTGACTTCTCTACTTCTAGGTATTTATAATTAGTGTAAGTGTGTTTTTAAAAGTGTGAATCCAAGGACGTATCAGGTATCTGGGTCTTCTTACAGTATGGTGTTTCTACAATGTTTGTTTGTTTGTTTGTTTATTGCATTTGAAGGAAAAACCTACCCAAAACTTTATTTATTATGCTAGGCATTATTGTATGACTTCAAAAGCAACAATGAATATAGTTTAAACTATTTCTGCTATATATCATATGTATGTCAAATGAAATGACACTATCCTTCTGCTTTTAACCACTTTTTTACTTACAGAGGTACTTATTTTTCAATTCTAAAATCTTCGTTTTCCTTGCATTTCTTTCCATATTAAAAAAAAATTCAGATCTAAAAGGGAAAATGTTAAAACAGGAGTAAAACCAGATGCATCTGATCAAGAACCAGAAGGACTTACGCTGTTGGTACCAGACATCCAGAAGACTGCTGAGATCGTCCATGCAGCTACCACCAGTTTGCGGCAGGCCAATCAAGGTATAGCACTGCCACTTCTCTGCTGTTTTTCTTTGGATCCGGAGATGTTTCGTTTACTTCTGAAAACTCCCTTTCTTTTTCTTCTGTGTTAATGGTTTTCAAGCAAGTTCCTTTACCTAAAAATTTGTTGTCAGGTTTTCAAATTAATCATGAATAGCCTCTAATTTTAAAATATTTATTTCTATTATGTATGATTAATCCTAGATTCAGTAGGCTAACAACATGCATCCTGATTTTCTCTTCTTGTTGGTAGTTGTGAAATTGAAAAATGCCATCATATTGGATAGGAAGGAATACATGAAGACAATGTGTGAGAATTTAGTTTAAATTGGTATTTTCATGTCTTAGCAATGGGAGATACAAATAATTCTGTATTATCTATTGTTTTGCTTCTGCTGTTTTGCCTGATTGGATAAAACTAATTAACATTTTAAGAATTTAAGCTTTAAAGTTGATAAGGGTCTTAGCCCTATAAGTTAGTTATGTTTATGAAATAGAAATCTTTTATTCTTAAATGGGTACAATAGGAAAATAATTGTGAAGAATTGGGTAACTTTTTGGAATTAAAACTTTGAACTCTTGAAGTTAATTGTTTTTGTTTTAATCTTTTAAAATGTATGCTTATGTTATTTATCTTGAAATATTAAATAACAGAAAAAAAACTAGGTGAATATTCAAAGAAGGTGGCTATGAAACCCAAACCTTTATCAGTGTTGAAATCACTTGAAGAAAAATATGTGGCTGTTATGAAGAAATTACAGTTTGGTAAGTTGAAGTTTTAATCTTCGTTTCTTGAGATCTCCTTTCACATTGTGTAATAGTGCTGCTGAGATGTGTTCTAGTAAATTAAAGACTTTAAAGGTTCCTCATACCATGAATCATTCATACCCTATGTATATGTGTGTGCACACAGTATGTAGAGAGTATAAATATGTATGCGCACACATGCAAAAATTTTTATCATTTTATCTCTGGATTTATATATTTTTAGTTATATTTGGGAATCATGATTCTTTAGAAACCTAGGGGGAAAAAAAAACCCCAAATCAAATGTCTAACGAACAGGTAGAAAGGGCTTTCTTTCTTAAAGACCTCTCCATTTCTTTAAAAAAAAAAAAAAAAAAAAAAAAAAGACCTTTCCATTTCTGTATATCCTGGCCTAAAGGAAGCTAAGGCCTGAGACTTTTAATGAAGTCTGTTACTGTTGCCATTTTAGAATTCCATGAGATTTGCCTTTGGAAAGTACAGTTAACGTAGAGTTCTCTCGTAGCCTTTCCTATTCCAAAACTCTTGACAAGTAAAGACTGAAGAATACAGCCTATCAGTCCCTCCCATAAGGTGCTAGCCTATAAATAAACACTAAAATTCCAAATTTTGGTGACCATTAGTAACTGTTATTGTCTGTGCCTCTTTTCCACCCTTGAGAACCAGCCAAAGGACTTGGACTATATGAAAAACAACACTAAAGCAAGAGTTGTCTACTGTCTGAAACTTCTGTTTCAAAGCTTTTTAGCTTTTGCTCTACCTTACCTCCCAGGTTTGCAATAAAAATCACATACAGTAATATATCTGAAAATGATAAAGCACTCAGACCGTTGAAAGGTCTTGTTCATCATTTTAAGATTGGAAGAATTGAGGTGAAGTGTATATACTGTTATTCAGAAAGAATGTAACATTTTTGCCAATGGATCCATGTTTTTGGAAAATTGTGCCTGCCATTGATAGGTTGTGACCATTTTGTTTAATAAACACTTGAATTCAGGGGGCTCCTCAGTTGGTTAGGGGTCCAACTCTTGATTTCAGCTCAGGTCATGATCTCAGGGTCATGGGATTGATCCTTTGCCAGTCTCCACACTCAGCAGGGAGTCTGCGTGAGATTCTCTCCCTCTCCCCCCACCTCCACGTAATTGTACGTGTGCTCTCGCTCTCTAATAATAAATAAACCTTTAAAAAATAATAAAAACAAACACTTGAATTCAGGAAAATATAATAACTACAAATGATTATGAAAGTAACAGAAATATTGCTATAATTTTAAAGTTGCAAGACACCAAGAAGAAATGCTATACAAATACAACATAAATCCTAGATACCCTCCAAGGGTTATCATACAAAGGAATATGAAAATTACTGGGGAAAGCCACACACATACAAGGATCAAGTATGATCCTTGTAGCCACATTCAGTATCACAATTAGCAGGAAAAGGAGTCTCAGAGTTTAAATAGATAATTTTTTGAATCGAATGAAAGCCTTTGTGTAGTTATAATTTGATTAATGTATTTTATTGCAAATCTTGTAAAATTAAATTCACTATATCATGTAGAATTAAACAGCTGAAGTAGACTGGAGATAGGTCAAGAGCTGTCAGTAGCATTGCATTAAAATGAAATACTTGAGGGGTGCCTGGGTGGCTTAGTTGGTTAAGCATCTGCCTTCAGCTCAGGTCATGATCCTGGAGACCCTGGATTGAGTCCCGCATCGGGCTCCCTGCTTGGCAGGGAGTCTGCTTCTCCATCTGACCCTCCCCCCTCTCATGTGCTCTCTCTCAAATAAATAAATAAAATCTTTAAAAAAAAATGAAATGCTTGATATATACCTCCGCCCAGTTTGTCTGCACGAAGCAAGAATCAGATGTTAGATGGATCTATCTTTAGCTTCACATTTCTATATACTTTTTCACTTTGTGACAGCCTGTTTTCTGTGAAAGCATTCCTCTTTTCCACTTCCCCCCACCTCAGAAACTCTTTCTGCTTCTTTATTGGTTATCTAATTACGTTTTTATTATGAATGAGATTTAGTCTGTGAGTTGCTCCAACTAGGTAACAATGCATATTTACCAAAACCTTTAATGTCCATTCCTGAAATGGAATTTTGAACCTCAGATCAGTAGACAGTAACTTTGTTGGGAAACCCCTGAAAGCACGCTTAGCTTAAAAAATAAATCCTGAAAATCTAAGACCTTTCTAGTATGACTCTAGTAGGTATGTCAGAAGAATATCATTCGGTTGCTTCCCACTTAGCCCCTTTAGACATAGCACTACTAATACTTGGTAAAACTATATAAAGAGGAAGAAAAAGTGGTCCATAGTCAATATTCAGGATTTTAAGTAGCATTTTATAAACCACATATGATTTGCTGTTATTGCTGAACTTTGGATTTACTGATCTTTAATCATTCACAGAGGCTTTGGATATAACTAGATTTAATCAGCTTTTTAGGTTCTTTATTTTGAATTTTTATTCACAATTTTTGCTCTTCTTTTGAGTATATAATTTGCAAACTTTAATTTCCTCTTCAGTGGTTATAGAGTTTTAGCCAGGAGTGGGAGGTATCAGGAATAGGGTAGTGGAAAAAGAAGGGATGACTGTTCTAACCAAAAATTGGTTTCTTTCTACTTGGGAAAACATTCTTCCTGGTGGGCAAAAATTTATATAGATTGAGTTACTTTATATAACCTTACTATATCATTGAAAAGCTGGTTTTGGCTTTTTAGGAATCTTTTAAAAGTGATTATTTTTTCTCTTCCATTGTTACTGTTACAGTTCATGAATCCTGTAAAGACACTGTAGGATATAACTATCATTTGTTTTCTGATACTGTACAATACCATTTTTATTTCTCTTAAAATTTTTCCTAAATAAATAAAATCTTTTTGTTGTTGTTTTGTTTTTTAAGATATTTATTTGACAGAGAGAGACACAGCGAGAGAGGGAACACCAACAGGGGCAGAGGGAGAGGGGGAAGCAGGCTCCCAGCAGAGCAGGGAGCCCGATGCAGGGCTCGATCCCAGAACCCTGGGATCATGACCTGAGCCGAAGGCAGACGCTTAACGACTGAGCCCCCCAGGCGCCCCAAATAAAATCTTATAAAAGATTTTTATAATCTTTTATAAAGCCCCCCACTGCTCCCCCTGCTTGTGCGTTCTCTCTCTCTCTTTCTCTGACAAACATAAATAAATAAAATCTTTAAAAATAAATAAATAGGGGCGCCTGGGTGGCTCAGTCGCTAAGCGTCTGCCTTCGGCTCAGGTCATGATCCCAGGGTCCTGGGATCGAGCCCCACGTCGGGCTCTCTGCTCCGTGGGAAGCCTGCTTCTCCCTCTCCCTCTCCCCCCCGCTTGTGTTCCCTCTCTCGCTGTGTCTCTCTCTGTCAAATAAATGAATAAAATCTTTAAAAAAATAATAATAAATAATAAATAAATAAATAAATAAATAAATCAAACATTTATTATTTCACCGTTTCCTTGGGTCGGGAATTCAGGAATGGTTCAGCTCACTGGTTCTGGCTTAGGGTCTTTTACAAAGTTGCTGTCAGGATGTTGGCTGGAGCTTCAGTCATGTGAGATCGTGACTGGCTCTGGGGCCTGAGCTTTGGAGCTCACTCACGTGGCTGTTGATAGGAGGCTTTATTAGCTCCTTGCCATGTGAGCCTCTCCAGAGGACCTCTTTCTTGAGTGTCTTCACACATTGCATCTAGCTTCTCTGAGAGAGAGTGCAAACAGGAAGCCACACGGCCTTTTATGATTTACTTTTGGAGGTTGTATACCATTGCTTCTGCTTTATTCTTCAAGAAGTAAGTCACTAAATCTAGCCCATACTCAAGGAAAGGGGAATTAATTTTTACCTTTTGAAGAGGGTGTCACAGACTTTGTGAAAGTGTATTTTTTTGGTAAGACTATTTAGCACACATGCACATGCAAGTAGGGGGAGGGGAAGAGGGGAAGGAAGAATATCAAGCTGACTCCAGGATGAGCGCAGGGCTTGATCTCACTGACCCAAGCTGAAACCAAGAGTCCAACGTTCAACTGACTGAGCCACCCAGGCGCCCCTAATTGAATATTGTAATAAAATTTTGGTATTAGTAGACCCTGGTCTCTTATATGCATATGATAGAAAAGTTTTCCTCCAGGCATGGGAATGGGCTTGTGTGTTTCTGGTGAATTGCTGTTTACTCGAAGGAAATTCATCTCTGTATTATATGAAAGGCAGCAGAATTGGGCAGATGAAATAACTCCAGTTTACAAGTTTACTGACAGGAAGTAATTTTGCCGAGAACAGTACATTTGATCAGTAACAGTTATATGTACTATATAGTAAACTAAGTTTTGAACATTTCTTCTTAAATTAGATTCTGCTCATACAGAGTTGATGATAGTTTCTACAAGAAATGCACCAAAAGTTTCTTTTTCTCTCTGAAAGATTTGTTAAATAAAGATGTGGCACTCCTGTTTTGAACATACGGAGTGCACAGACCTGTGACACTTTATAGGTCTTCCCTCTTTTTCTACATTATAAACTCCTTGAAGGCAGATTTAGTTTCCTATTTATCATTTAACCCAAACAGCCTAGCCTAGAGCCTTGCACTTGGTAAGTTCTTGGTGAGATTTGGTGCACTAATGCTAATTATAATATAGCATTAAAGTTTTTCCATATATTTAGAATTGTATGAACACAAGATCAAAAATTACTGTTGCTTCTAATGACAGTATTTCCCCTAGTATGTGGTTTTGATTTAGTGTTACAATTTATATAAATCTCTTTATTGTAACCCCATTGGTTAGGGTGGAGTAATCTGAACTAGAGATAAAATTCAAATCCACTTTTTTCTTTCTTTTGTGTACAGAGTTTATAAGTAAAGAATAACTTTAAGTCTTTTTTTTTTTTTTTTAAGATTTTATTTATTTATTTGACAGAGAGAGAGACAGCACAAGTAGGCGGAGTGGCAGGCAGAGGGAGAGGGAGAAGCAGGCTTCCCCCCCGAGCAGGGAGCCCAATGCGGGGCTCGATCCCAGGATCCTGGGATCATGACCTGAGCTGAAGGCAGCCGCTTAGCCGACTGAGCCACCCAGGCGCCCCACTTTAAGTCTTTTCTAAATCTGCCTAAATAGATGGTTAAGAATTAGCCCATTAATTATATTTTCTCACAGTACTTAGAAGATTCATCTTTTATTCCATTAACTTAAATTCTAAAAGTAATGTAAGAGTAAACTTCACCCTGAGACTTTTGTTTTCGGATTCCAAAATCAGTGCAAATATAAAAAGACATATTCTTGTCTTTAAAAATGAAAATCTGAATTGGCAAAAACATTATACCACTCATTTTAAGAATAAATTGTCTTCTGCTTTACATTGTTATAGCTGCTTGATACAGTCTATCAGTTTGTCCACATTGTACATCAAAAAGCATTTCCTGGGGGTGCCTGGCTGGCTCAGTTGGTAGAGCCTGCGGCTCTTGATCTCAGAGTTGTAAGTTCGAGCCCCATGTTGGGTGTGGAGATTAGTTAAAGATAAAATCTTTAAAAAAAAAATCATTTCATGCTTTTGCTTCCATTACGTAGTTCATCCATCTAGCAGTAGGTATGACATAAACATGTATAATTCCGGTTTTTTCAGTCCTCTGCACATTGTGGGGTTTTAAAATTTTTTTGCGTATAGTTGACACACAATGCTCCATTAGTTTCAGGCGTACAACAGCGATTCGTGATCTCTGTACCTTCTGCTGTGCTCACCACAAGTGTAGCTGCCATCTGTCACCATACAGTGCTGTTCCAGTCTGGCTGACTGTGCTCTCTGCGCCAGGCTTCAGTCCCCTCCACTTGGGGTGGAAGAAGGGCTAGTGATTTCTTTGTGATTTTTGTCATTGTAACAGCTATCCTCCATTCTAGTGCTTTCTCTTTTTTTCAGTCTGGTTTTTTTTTTTTTTTTTCTTGTTCTTTTAGATACATTTGAGATGGTTTCTGAGGATGAAGATGGGAAATTGGGTTTTAAAGTAAATTACCACTACATGTCTCAGGTGAAAAATGCAAATGATGCAAATAGTGCTGCCCGCGCCCGCCGCCTTGCCCAGGAAGCCGTGACGCTGTCCACCTCACTGCCTCTTTCATCCTCTTCGAGTGTGTTCGTGCGCTGTGATGAGGAACGACTTGACATCATGAAGGTAGAAAAAAACAACTATTTCTCTGTCTCTCTGGCTAATGTCATTATTTAAATATTCATACAGAGCACTAGAAATAGCATGAATTTTAATAAAATTCTTTTGACCATTTTGGACATTAGTGAAACGAGTCCTTTTTTTAATGTTAGAGTATGTGTATGAGACTGCTTTTCAAAATAATTAGAAGAAAATACCAAAATGCCTTCCTTGAGTCAAGGTTGTATGCAGCTGATATTTTTAAGAGCTTAGTATCAAAGGATTTAATGCTGGTCAATAGAAAAAAGTCATTAAGATTTCTTCCTTGTCATCCAAGATGTTTCTCTTGTGTTTTATACTATCAGTCTTCAAAATTATTCTTTTTCTTTCCTTTTCTAGGAAATTCATGTATTTACAGAACCATAATATCTATGAATTAAGTAATGGTAGTACAGTAATAAATAACTGCACCTTTATGTTTTAACACTGTGGTGGTCTGGCCTTAGGTTCTAAGCGATTGCTACAGCAAGAAGATTATAAAGACTGGACACCCGGCAGGGACGGGAATGGTGGCACACCTGTCTTTACATTTGTCGTTTTATTCTGGGCTACAGCTTCCTTATATGCACAGCTGTTAACTATTGACACATTGACTTGAAGACCTTTTTTGCTTGCTTGCTTTTTTATTTTGCTCTTTTGGGTAATTTTTTCAGTAGAAATCTCACAGACTTGGCCTATTTGACCACACTCTTACCTGTTCCTTGTTACACATAATAGCCAATTATAGAATGGTTGCGTTGGGAAGCATTATATCACTAAATTGGCCGCCTAAGTTCAGACTTGTGACTTTGTCTCTGCTAAACATTATGCTGGACCTAAATAAAAAAGTGCCAACACGGAGCTCCCAGCCATCTATCAGAGTTGTCACAGATTGAGACCCTAGTGCCACTTGCCTCCACACACAGCTATTCAGGACCAGAGGCTTTTCTGCTCATGCCTTGCACAGTTAGTATCTGTTGATCGACTTAAACAAAATTCATTAAATAACTCTGATACTCGCTGTTGGGTTCTTTGCTATTTTTTAGACTACCAGTTACCCTATGGGAAATACCTACTGTTCTCTCAAAACCTTTTTATCATAAGTTGTTACATGAGAACTTTTTGTTAACTACTTGTCTCATTATCCCAGAAAAAATTTTTTAAAACTAAGTTACTTCTCAAAATGTTAACTTACCTGAAGGTGTATTGCAGAAAATTACCCTCATACCTTTTGGATGTGATGATGAGTATACCTAAAATCTCAAATTGTTAAATACAATAGAAAATATCATGAAGGAAAGCTCTTAGAAAAATAGTAACAATATTAAAGGGTATTTGATGTTAAGGTAAGCTCTCCTGCTGCCAATAAGGCATCTTTCTTTTAATAGCCCATTTTCACCAAAACTAAATAACTTTAATCCTAATCTAAAACCATTTCTAGTCATGTTGTTATTTTTAACTTTTAATCTCATTTTTAACATGTTCTGGTAGAGATGTATGTAGGATTAAGAAGGCTATTCTTATTTCATGTTGGATTGTGTTTTTCTAAATCGCGAGTAGTGTCAAGGAAGAGTAACATGGACTTTTGTGTATTTGTACATGCATACTAGGTTCTGATAACTGGTCCAGCGGACACCCCTTATGCAAATGGCTGCTTTGAATTTGATGTATATTTTCCTCAAGATTATCCCAGTTCACCCCCTCTTGTGAATCTAGAGACAACTGGCGGTCATAGCGTGCGATTCAATCCAAACCTTTATAATGATGGCAAGGTAATGTAATTTCGGCCTTTTGTTTCTGATGCCAAAGTATTATAACCAAAGGTTCTTTGTAATTTAAGCAAAAATTTTCTTTTGGTTATCTTCTTTCCGAGAGTTCCCTGGCTTTCTTCATGCTTCTCTTTCCTGTATGCAAAGATTAGCCTGAGGAATGAGAGAGAAGGAACCAAAAAGGGCAGAAACACAACAGTGTTGAGAAGCACTTAGAGTCTTAAGAAGTTACTGAGGGACTTACTCAACATATTCCTTGGCCAGTTGAGACTTTGTCCTGAGCCAAAGGTCTGTCTTCGTCTCTCACCTTTCTTTACTTTCCGTTATCTCCAATTCCAGTTACCTTTTCACAAGTGCCTCAAGCATGGTCCTGTCAACTCTGTATTCCTTTTTTGCATATCATCACTTTTTCTTGCTTTCATAGCTATCCGTGTTTTCCATGATACATGTAATTGTGAATTTATGTTTGCCATTTAACTTATGTTAAAATGTTTTATATTTTTTAATAAATAGGAAGATGCATTCTGTCTGAAAAAGAAGTTGACTAAGAGGTATAAAAGCATTTCATATGACAGTAAACCTTTTAAAATTAGATTTAAAAGAACAGTCATCACTTTTCAAAGTAATTTTGGATAGCTTGATGGAATTTCAACAGTGAATTCCATGCTGGAAGTATTTCATGTTTAAAAATTACTAGATGATCAGAAGAAAATGATAGACTTCATAAGCAGACACTTTGATGATGAGAGGAGCAAGTGCTTGAAGTTGATCTGGTTTATTAAAGGTGAACTAAGTTTTCCCTTGGTTTTGTCTTCATCATAAACTCAGATCATAAAACTGGAATTTGCTTTGTGAGTTTATTGTAGGAGATTTAATCAGAGGTAGACCTTAGTTGCTTTGGAAGAACAAAGAACGGGTCTTTTATAACTGAGCAGAGAAGACGATATAACAATGTTGACTTTACTGAAGAGAGACTAGAATCTGAAGAGTTTAAGTGTAAAATGTTAAAATTTATTTAAGAAATTACTTCCTTAAGACTTAATGGCATAAGGGTTCCTGGGTGGCTCAGTCATTTAAACGTCGGACTCTTGGTTTCTGCTCAGATCATGATCTCAGGGTCATGAGATCTAGCCCCTCATCGGGCTCCTTACTGGGTATGGAGCCTGCTTAAGATTCTCCCTCTCCCACTGTCCCCCTCTCTCTCCCTTTCACCAAAAAAAAAAAGAAAAAAGAAAGAAAAAAGAAGACTTGGATTCCAGATCTCTAGGTAGGGGTAAGAATACCTGCCATTGGTAGTCACGGGGATGCTCTAAAAATGAAGTGTTTGACAGTACCTTAAGTAATGGTGTACAAAGCTGTTCAGGTACAAGTCTCTTAAAATTATTAATGACGGGCGCCTGGGTGGCTCAGCCGTTAAGCATCTGCCTTCGGCTCAGGTCATGATCCCAGGGTCTTGGGATTGAGCCCCGAGTTGGGCTCCCTGCTCTGTGGGAAGCCTGCTTCTCCCTCTTCCACTACCCCTGTTTGTGTTCCCTCTCTCACTGTGTCTCTTTCCGTCAAATAAATAAATAAAATCTTCAAAAAAAAATTATTGGGGTGCCTGGGTGGCTCAGTCGTTAAGTATCTGTCTTCAGCTCAGGTCATGATCCCAGGGTTCTGGGATCGAGCCCCGCATTGGGCTCCCTGCTCAGCGGAAGCCTGCTTCTCCCTCTCCCACTCCCTCTGTTTGTGTTCCCTCTCTCACTGTGTCTTTCTCTGTCAAATAAATAAATAAAATCTTTAAAAAAATAAAAAATATAAAAAATAAGAAAAAATTACTAATGAAATTATGTCCTAAATGAATTAGTATATTTTGCATATTGCTATCACAGAACGATTACAGGAAGAGCAAGGAGATGGACTTCTCAGCTTTATTAAGGACCACTTATTTGCCAAGTCTGTTGCCCATTATATGAAATTGTTAGTTTACAAGTATAGATAAAATGTCCCCAGTTCTGTTTTTCCCAGAATGACCTCTTAACCTCTGTTTGGCAGATAGTTTGAGTTCATTCTTGCTGTCTGAGTGAACAAGTATCTGTGTTGTGAAGTTTGTTCTGAGGAACCCAGCAGATAGATCCTCAAGGCCCTTGCAGGGGGTCTTTGAGTCCTCCTCCTTCCAACTTCATGTTTATGTGAAGCTAGATTTTTCCATATACTTCCACCTAAACAATATATTATAACAAATTGAATGTAGAGACAAATAGGAAATCAAGATCCCTTCTATTAAACCCATATCCATTTGGAAATTTACAAAATTTTGAGAGAGTTTTTTTTTTTTTTTAAAGATTTTTATTTATTTATTTGAGAGAGAGATAGCACAAGCAGGGGGAGAAGCAGACTCCCTGCTGAGCAGGGAGCCCGTTGCTGGGCTTGATCCCAGGACCATGAGATCATGACCTGAGCCGAAGGCAAACACTTAACCAACTGAGCTACCCAGGCACCCCAAGAGAGATTTTTTTAATGTATAATGGTACTACTTTTTCCCGCTGAAAATTTTTTTTAAAAGGTTTGGCAAAGGGGCGCCTGGGTGGCTCAGTCATTAAATGTCTGCTTTCGGCTCAGGTCCTGATCCCAGGGTCCTGGGATCAAGCCCCACATCGGTTTCCCTGCTCAGCGGGAGGCCTGCTTCTCCCTCTCCTACTCTCCCGGCTGTGTTCCCTCTCTCGTTGTCTCTCTCTGTCAAATAAATAAAATCTTAAAAAAAAAAAAGGTTTGGCAAAGAGTTATTTTTCATTATGAAGGAATTGTAATGCCATACAGATTTGGATCACATCTGAAGATGCCAGTTTGTTCTAACAGACTGACCCTTAGTGTTTTGCTGGGGGACGTAAAACTGAGATACTGTGACATGATAGCATTTCAATTTTGCTTCTAGTTGTGGCAGTTTGCTTTTAAAAAGCACTCAATTCTGGGGGCACCTGGGTGGCTCAGTCGTTAAGCGTCTGCCTTCGGCTCAGGTCATGATCCCAGGGTTCTGGGATCGAGCCCCGCATCGGGCTCCCTGCTCGGCCGGGAGTCTGCTTCTCCTTCTCCCACTCCCCCTGCTTGTGTTCCCTCTCTCGCTGTCTTTCTCTCTGTCAAATAAATAAATAAAATCTTAAAAAAAAAAAAAAACACTCAATTCTGTTTATGCTTTCTTCCCTTGTTCCTCAGGTTTGTTTAAGCATCTTAAATACGTGGCATGGAAGACCAGAAGAGAAGTGGAATCCTCAGACCTCAAGCTTTTTGCAAGTAAACACATTTCTCTGAGTTTCACTTAGAAAATAAAGAACTATCTATATTTTTTTAAAAATTGGTTTTAGTGACCAAGAATAAACATAGTAAACCAAAAAAGCTATCCTAAATAGCTTATAGGTGAGCAGTAGGTACAATGAGTCTTGTCTCATCTGGAGTTTAGAATCTTAAGTTAGGGCATAAGACAAAAGTTGCACTTTGCCAAAATTACCTTTAACAAAATTCCCAAGTTGCCCTTAAAGTACACTATGGTGCAAAAAGATAACGTAAGACATAATTTTCTCCCATCTCCCAGTCACTTACAGGGCTTAAACTCATATGAGTAGAATTACTAAACTACTAGTATTACATTTTCTTCCACATATAATACTGTTTTTCTGTAATCTCCTTAATAATGGGACTCATCTGAGGTTCAGAAGCACTGTCCTAGAATTCATAAAACTTGGGATTTGAAGTTCTTATTTTGCAGAGCATTTGACACACATATTTCATAGTCTTGAATTTTGGAAATTAATTTCCACATACCACTTGAGCACATAATATGTTTTATAGCCCATCAAATGCTTTTTGTTGAGGCTTTACCTCCATAGTTAAGAATCCCAGCTAAGAGATGAACAGGTAAGCATGTTAATAACATGAATTAACTTTTTTGCTTGTTTATTGAGGAAGCAGAAACAAATCATTACTGCTCATAATAGTTTAAACTCACATTTAAAGTTTAGGGTTTAAGAGAAACCACCATAAATTATCTCCAGCTAAGCCTACCCTGAAAAGATTCTTTTTCTACACTCTTTATTTTGAATTAGGTGAAAAAAGATATGAAAAATAATTCCTTAGGATGTCACTTTTTTGGTTCTCTGGAAAGACTTTGCAGTATCCTCATGAATTAAGAAAATAGTACCAAGGGGCACCTGGGTGGCTCACTTGGTTAAGCGTCTTACTTCAGCTCTGATCAGGATCCCAAGGTCCTGGGATTGAGCCCCATATCCGGCTCCCTGCTCAGCGGGGAGCCTGCTTCTCCCTCTCCCTCTGCCTGTTGCTTGCTGCTCCCCTTGCTTGTGCATGCTCTCTCTGTCAAATAAATAAATAAAATCTTTAAAAAAAAGAAAATAGTACCAATAATTTTTTCCTTTTTGTTAATCTTGAGACCAAGAAAAAAGAAGTTAGATGATTCATGCAGAGAACTATAAGAAAGTTACTAGAATATTCCTCCCAAGTACTACTTCATTTTAGAAGTGATTATTTCAATTCTAGTCCAAAAACTTTAAAATATTTTTTTTACGTGTATGTTACTCTTGTCAACACAAACTAAGCTTATGACAAGTTTTACTACAAAAGGAAATTCAGAGATATCCTATTTTTCATAAAGTAAATTAGACTTAGCTGAGAATTGAATTTTTTGTTGAATTTATATAATTTAAAAAATAAATTTATAATTTTCAAAGTTTTTTATTTTAAAATTTAATTTGCTTTTAACTTATATATTGCCTGTATACCTAATATATACCCCAAATCTGTGAAATAAAGCAACTTATGCTCAGGGATTTAAATTTTACAAGTTTGGAAACTTAAGTACCCATACATAAAAATTTTCTATATATTCCCTTTAGGGTTTTTTTGTTGTTGTTGTTGTATACATAGTTCACAGAATGATAATTAACATATTAGATACATCATTTGTACATTGTTCTGTTCACTTAACATTAGAGCATATCCATTTTTCCAAGTTATGTTTTTATAATTAATAATCTTTTGAGTTCATATACTGTAATTGAACTGTTTCTCCATTATTGACTAAATATTTCATTTCTGGGGCGCCTGGGTGGCTCAGTTGGTTAAGCGACTGCCTTCGGCTCAGGTCATGATCCTGGAGTCCCAGGATCGAGTCCCGCATCGGGCTCCCTGCTCGGCGGCGAGTCTGCTTCTCCCTCTGACCCTCCCCCCTCTCATGTGCTTTCTGTCTCTCTCATTCTCTCTGTCTCAAATAAATAAATAAAATCTTTAAAAAATATATATATATTTCATTTCTGATTTTTTTAGTTTTATAAATGATAACAGTTACTATATGACGTTCTCTTTATTTTAGATAGTTAGGAAACTATCTGTGACAAACTGACTTGGGCAGCAGCAAGAGGAGGCTCTCTTTTCTGTGCAGAAGTGAATAGCCTGGTCTTCCTCCAGATCTTAGGGAGGAAAGCTTTCAGTCTTTCCCCATTGAGTGTCATGTTACCTGTGAGTTTTTCATAAATTCTCTTCATCAGGTTGAGGACATTCCTCTTTATTCCTGGCTTACTGAGTATTTTTATTACAAATGGATGTTGGATTTTATCAGACACTTTCTCTGCATCTGTTGAAATGATTCTACTATTTTTTTAATTTTATTAATACAATGTATTATACTAATTTGGGGGTGTTAGACCAACCTTGCATTCCTGGGATAAATACACTTGGTCTCTTGGTATATAATTCTTTTTATATATTACTGGATTCAGTTTGCTAGCATTTTGTTTGAGGATTTTTGCATCTGTCCTAAGAAATACTGGTCTCTTTGTGAGGTTCTTTTATTATATATTATACAAGAAATAAATGCATGCAGGCAGGAAAATACTGCTCTTTGTGCTCTGTTAGAAACTTTCTTCAGGGGCAAACTAGGGAGGATCAGGGAAAATTACTTAATTTTCTTCTTGGTTAGATTTTGGGAACCAACATTGTTTTACCTTTTTATTTATCACATGTGCACAAAGGATAAAAGTGCTTTTGCCAGATTGAAAATATTCCACAAAACGTTTCTGAAGGTTATATACAATTAAAAACAATTCCAAGAGGGGCGCCTGGGTGGCTTAGTCGTTAAGCGTCTGCCTTCGGCTCAGGTCATGATCCCAGGGTCCTGGGATCGAGCCCCGCATCGGGCTCCCTGCTCAGCGGGAAGCCTGCTTCTCCCTCTCCCACTCCCCCTGCTTGTGTTCCCTCTCTCACTGTGTCTCTCTCTGTCAAATAAATAAATAAAATCTTTAAAAAAAAAACAAAAACAATTCCAAGATATTTTGAACAGTGGCAAGCTTTATTAGAGTTGCTTGGTTTCTCTGTAGTGAAATTCTTAAAAGAATAATGGTTATTTGTATAAAAATATCACATATGGTAGTCTTATGCCATAGGTCTCATATCCATCAGTAACATAGTAATTGTCTTAACTATTAGCACAATTTAAAATCAAAAGTCTTATTCATTAAAACTTTCATCAGAATTGTTACAGTAGCACCAAATTTTAGCATTGCTATAACTAGTTTTTAATGTTGCTATAATGTACTTAAAATACCTATTATAATGCCTTGTGAATAGTTTCATCCAGTTGGATGTTAATAAAGATGTCATATGCAAGAGGAGTTAAACATAATTTATGGTTCATGTAATCAACCATTTATAATAGATATTACCATTGGGGCACCTGGGTGGCTCAGTCAGTTAAGCGTCTGACTTCAGCTCAGGTCTTAATCCCAGGGTCCTGGGATCAAGCCCCGTGTCTCAGCAGGGAGTCTGCTTATACCTCTGCCTCTCCTCCTCCCCCTGCTGTGCTCTCTCTGTCTCTCTCTCAAATATATAAATAAAATTGTTATATATATATGTGTATATATATATATAAAACAAGCATTTTTATATATATATAATTGTTATATATATATGTATGAAACCATTTTTCTTTTTCTTTTTTTTAAAGATTTTGTTTATTTGAGAGTGAGAACAAGCAAGAGAGTGAGCATGAGTGGTGGGGGCGGGGAGCAGAGGGAGAGGGAGAAGCAGACTCCCCGCTGAGCAGGGAGCCAGATGTTGGGCTCAGTCCCAGGACCCTGAGATCATGACCTGAGCTGAAGGTAGACGCTTAACTGAGCCACCCAGGCTCCCCTGAAACAATTTTTCTTAAAATGGAAAGTTCTGGAAATCATCCACTGTTTACAGTCCTACTCAATAGCAGCATAATTTTCCAGAGGCAGGTACTTACTATTTTAAAAGGCTAAAAGCATTTTACTAATTAAGAGTGTTTCCCTCACACCAAAGATGTTATTATTTCTTCTAATAGAGTTTCTTGTTGCAAATTAGTATTTTGGATTACATACTCTGTGCTTTCCTATGTTTGAAATATCCATAATAAAATTTTAGATACAACATGAAAATACAGGAAATCAAAAGTTAATAATTCCTAAGGGATGTGGGGTAGAAGGAGGAATATGGCAAATTAGTGGATAGTCTAAGGATAAGATAAGTATGAGTCACAAGAATGGATAGTGGTAGGAATAAAGTGACCAAATGAATATATAAAATTGTAGGAGACTTGATTGCTAACTAGTTCAGTGGCCTGGTAGAAGACCATCCAACAGCTTTAAAATTTTTGTTTTCACACAGATAGTGAAAGGAAGCTGTTACGTGGTTCTTGATTTGGTCAGTTCCAAACAAATGACAATGAAAACTTCATGCACTTTTGTGGATACTAATATAAAACTGAAGAGGAGAGGGACTGTAAATTCAGCTTATGAATAAAAGGCTGTAACTCTTGACTTTGTTAAAGTATCAAAGGATTGACTAGGAATCAGGGAACCTATATTATAGAATGAAAATATGTTGTTTATTATTAACTTAAATGTAACTGTATGTATATTAATATACTATGCTATGTAATGGGTGTTTTTCTGTTATTCATTGTCAGTTCATATTCTTAACACTTTAGCCAGATGTAGCTATGATAAACATCATATTTTGGTTTGATCCAGGTAGCTCTTTTAAGTTTTATTGATCAAGATGGAACTCATGATGGGGCACCTGGGTGGCTCAGTTGGTTAAGCGGCTGCCTTCGGCTCAGGTCATGATCCCAGGGTCCTGGGGTCGAGCCCCATGTCAGGCTCCCTGCTCGGTGGGGTCGAGCCCCATGTCAGGCTCCCTGCTCAGTGGGAAGCCTGCTTCTCCCTCTCCCACTCCCCCTGCTTGTGTTCCCTCTCTCGCTGTCTCTCTCTCTCTCTCATATAAATAAAATCTTTAAAAAAAAAAAAAATGGAACTCATGCTGACTGCTTTTCTGCAGGCCCATGTTACATTAAGTAAAAAGACTATTTTCAGAGTAGAAATGATTTTGTTTTACATTATACTGTTTTGTGGATGCCTGCTGTTGTTTTTACTCCAAGAAAGAATAGCCACTGTGGCTAAATTAAACTTAATGAGCACTACTGCTTAACTCCCAATGAAAGTTTATTTAATTCTCACAGCCATTCTTTAAGTAGTTGTTATCTTCATTTACAGATGACCAAAAAAATAGGTTCTGAAGGGGTAAGTTATTCTGCTTACTGTGGTCTCTGACTTAAATATTTTTACATTGTTCTCAGAGCTAGATAATTTTTAATATTGAAAATCAATTCCTTTTAAAAAAGAGAAATCTTTTCCTTCCAAGGATTTCTTAATTTACTGTTTTTTTCATGCCCAGTTTTATGGCTACAGTAAAGTGTGCTGTGAATAAAATGAGTAAATAAGTCAGATAATCCAAGTTTCCAGAAAATTCCATAAAATGAATGTTATGACTCCTACATAGCTGATGAGTTCACTGAAGAAAAATAAAGTAGCATTTGTATACTTCCAAAGTGGTGTATGTTTGTTTGTTTTTTCTTAAGATTTTATTTATTTATTTTACAGAGAGATAGAGAGCACAAGTGGGCAGAGTGGCAGGCAGAGGGAGAGGGAGAGGGAGAGGCAGGCTCTCCGCTGAGCAGGGAGCCGGACGTGGGGCTCGATCCCAGGACCCTGAGAACACAACCTAAGCCGAAGGCAGCTGCTTAACCTACTGAGTCACCCAGGTGCCCCCCAAAGTGGTGTATGTTTTAAAAAGCAGGGGAACCTGAGTGGAGCAGTTGATTAAACATCCAAATCTTGGTTTTGGCTCAGTTCGTGATCTCAGGGTTGTGAGATCAAGCCCCACGTCCGGCTTTACGCTCAGCACAGAGTATATGCTTGAGATTCTCTCTCCCTTTCCCTTTGCCCCTCAACACTTTTGCTCTCTCTCTCTCTAAAAGAAATAAATCTTTTTTAAAAAGGCAAATACAGGGCGCCTGGGTGGCTCAGTCGTTAAGCGTCTGCCTTCAGCTCAGGTCATAATCCCAGGGTCCTGGGATCGAGCCCCACATCGGGCTCCCTGCTCACCGGAAAGCCTGCTTCTCCCTCTCTCATTCCCCCTGCTGTGTTCCTGCTCTCGCTATCTCTCTCTCTCTCAAATAAATAAATAAAATCTTAAAAAAAAAAAAGTTATTAAAAAAAGGCAAATACAAGATGCCTTTAAAAAGTATTTATTTTCCTTGGAGTAAAAATAAAGATTGCGTCTTGGCTCGTTTTTCCTACAAGTGAGTATTATTAAGAGTGCATGGTTACCATTATGCTCTTTGAGAGTCAGGACAGTTAGAGCACAATAATGTTTAAATTGGTGTGGGATGTTTATAAATAAATGTTTTTATAGCAGTTTCAGGAAATATCTTTAGTTCTATTTTTTTCAAGGATCCAAGAATATAAAATATAAGATATACAAATATTATGAGCCTATTGTACCTGTTTTTTTAAAAGATTTTTTGTATTTATTTTTGCAAGGAAAAGAGAGAGCATGAGTGGGGTGGGGGGCGGGGAGAGGGCAGAGGGAGAAGCAGGCTCCCCGCTGAGCAGGGAGCCTGATAATGGGACTCGTTTCCAGAACCCTGGGATCATGACCTGGGCCAAAGGCAGATACTTTAACCGACTGAGCCACCCAGGTGCCCCACTACTGTACCTATTTTAATTTTGCTTTTAATAATACAGTATTTCAGAGATGCCTGGGTGGCTCAGTCGTTAAGCGTCTGCCTTCGGCTCAGGTCATGATCCCAGGGTCCTGGGATCGAGCCCCGCATCGGGCTCCCTGTTCGGCAGGAAGCCTGCTTCTCCCTCTCCCACTCCCCCTGCTTGTGTTCCCTCTCTCGGTGTCTCTCTCTCTGTCAAATAAATAAATAAAATCTTAAAAACATAATAATAATATAGTATTCCAGTGTCCTAATGATTAACATCAATTCTATGGTGATAAAAATACGTGGAAGCACATATTAAAAGATATCAGTTTACTGGTAATAAAAATGTCCCATTATAATTTGTCTTTCTTTGTTCCTCAGGTGTTGGTGTCTGTTCAGTCCCTTATATTAGTAGCTGAGCCTTATTTTAATGAACCAGGATATGAACGGTCCAGAGGCACTCCCAGTGGCACACAGAGTTCTCGAGAATATGATGGAAACATTAGACAAGCAACGGTTAAGTGGGCAATGCTCGAACAAATCCGAAACCCTTCCCCGTGCTTTAAAGAGGTATGTTCAATAAAATTAATGAAATACTTTATTAAAGGCATTGTAGAATATTGTTTATTAGTATTGTACCTGCCTTTATATTTAGATAGTCTGTGGTATACTAAACTTAACTATACTTTTAATCATAAAAGATGAGTAATAATATAATAGAGGTGAATTTTAAAACCACCTACTTCCTACAAGGCATCTGACTATATTTTGGGACAATTTTTTAATTTCTTATTTTTAACAGTTACCATTCTAGCGAACTGTGTTTTTAAAGTAGTTCTCATAAAAATATTATTTTTTATTAGAGGTCAAGGTACTTTCTAAAGTTGTCTTACAAATAGAAACTTTGCCCTTATACTAATATCCGTGTGTGAATATTGAAGAGAAGATATTTTCTTTCCTTTAGGAAAAAGTTGGACTTAGTAAGTTTCTGAAACCTGTCTTGATATTCACAAGTGCTTTTATTTCACCACCTGAAAAGTGACTCTCCCTGTGGTTAGTTGTCTCTCCATAATCTTCCTAAAATATGATTGTATTCTTTTGTTTGTTTTTAAAGATTTTCTTTATTTGTCAGAGGGCGAGAGAGAAAGAGAGAGAGCATAAGCAGGGGGAGCGGGAGAGGTAGAAGCAGGCTCCCCGCTGAGCAGGGAGCCCGACACGGGGCTCGATCCCAGGACCCTGGGATCATGACCTGAGCCGAAGGCAGACGCTTAACCGACTGAGCCACCCACGCATGCCAATATGATTATATTCTTCTTACTTCCCTCCCTCTCTCAGTAAAAGCACTATCATCTAAGCCCCAAACCTGTACCCCCTGTGACTTGATTCTTTTTCTGACATAACACATTCAGTCTAATGACAAATCCTGTTGGGCTCCACCCTTCAAAACATAATGAAAATACGGTGGTTAAAACCATCTTGGCCATTACCAACCTATTTCAAGCCACTGTTACCTACCTCTTGCTTGGATATTTGAAGTAGTTTCCTCACCAATCTTCCTGCTTCCACTCCTGTCCTTCTGCAGAGATTACCACACATAATCTCATCGTCTCCATTGACTTCCCATTATATGAAGAAGAAAACCCAACGTCCTTACCGTGGCCTACAAAGCCCCACATTGTCTGGCCCCTTTCTAACTCTTTGGCATATCTAGGAATTTAAAGGCTTTTGGTACCAAATGTTAGGATGTGCAGCAACTGAAACTCTGATGCACTTCTGATGGGAATATAAATCAGTAGAGCCGCTTTGGAAAACTCTTTAGCAGAATCTGATCAGCTGAATATATGCTGAGTGACTAGCAGTTCTACTACTTGGTATGTGCTTCCTAGAAACTGGGTATAGAGAATGTTCATAACATTATCCGTAACTGTCAAAAACTGGAAACAGTTCACTTGTCTATCAAAAGAATGAATGGACAAATTATGGAATATTCATAAAATGGAATACAGCAGCATGAATCAACGGCTATGCACGTTAGTGTGGACCAATATCATGACTACAGTATAAGAAGCCAAGCATAAACAAGTACATTTCATGATTCCTTTTATAAAAAGTTCAGAAATGAGTAAAACTAACATGCTTAAAGAAGTCAGGATAGGGGGCGCCCCCAGAATAGTATTTTTTAATTGATACATTTCCAAATTGATCTATTTTCTAACTTAAATATGTCAGAAGTAGACTCCTACTGCTTACACAGGAAGGAAGAAATTCTAGTTTTTCAAAGAGAATTTTTTAAGTTGCATGTAAAAACCACAATTATTACAAGGAAGGTTACCTTTGGGGCGCCTGGGTGGCTCTTGGTTTCGATCTCAGAGTTGTGAGATGGAGCCCCACGTGGGGTTTCGCACTGGGCATGGAGCCTGCTTAAGACTCTCTCTGTCCGTCTGCCTCTGCCCCTCCCTCCAGTCCACACACAGGAAGCCTCCTTGCACGTGTGCTCGCTCACTCTCAAGCAAACGAGGAAAGTTAATGTTACAAAATATGATCTTAACTATAAATTAACCAGAAGATAAAATTAACAAAGTAGTAATAGTGCCTGTTTTTAGGGCTCTGTTCTGATTTCTGTATCCATATCTTTGACATTTGGAATGTCTTTAGTTATTTAGGTATTTATAGAGTTCTCTTTTAAAGGTTGAAAATTTGCCAGTTTTTCTGTTGTCAGTACCCTCCTAATTATTTTCTCCTGGTTATTTATTTACAGTGCTCACCTTGTGAATATATTACATTGTATTTGTCTTTATTCTCTCTGATAGGATTAACTGTTTGAATGTCTGGTTTATCTTGGGCATTGTTTTCTCCTGTAGAGCTGGGCATTTCACATCAGCTGATGTCATTAGCCTGATTCCTCCCTGTTAATGTAAAATTCACTAAACTGAGTTTTGTGGAGACAAAAACGTTGCGATTGTCTTTTAAATTTCATTTCTTTGTAAATTCTGACCCAAACACCTTTTGTTGCCTTGGCTGTTTTATTCTCAAGGTTATACACAAACACTTTTACTTGAAAAGAGTTGAGATCATGGCCCAGTGTGAGGAGTGGATTGCGGACATCCAGCAGTACAGCAGTGATAAGCGGGTGGGCAGAACTATGTCTCACCACGCCGCAGCCCTCAAGGTGAGTAAGCCGTCCTAACAGGAGCCCTGCTGGCGGCTTCACAAGAAGAGTTGTAGTCATTGACAGAGCCATAGTTAAGTCTGTAGAAAAGGGCCATCAATTTTTGACAATGAGTTGACACTTCCTAAAAAGGATGTTGACAACATGTGCTCTGTGAATGACTTTTTTTATTCTTTTCCCTTTTCTCTTTTGCAGTTTACTTTTCATTCTACCCAAGGTCCCCACGCCCAGTTCTCCACACCAGTGACCCTGGCTCCTCTCTCTGCTCCCTCAACTCTCCCCTCCAGGCCTTTACTCTCATTTTCACCTCCTCTTGCTAGCTCACTGCCATTCATCTGTAGCTTAAATTTAACTTTATGGAAACCTGCCTTGACTTAGATCACTTCAGTTTAAGCTTCTATAATACCCTCTGTGTGTTAAAACACACAAGAGTCGGTCGTTTAACTGATTGAGCCACCCAGGCACCCTATATTTCTCATTTAAATCATTTTTCTCTGTCTTAAAATCTTCAGATACTATTTCACTCCTCCTTCATCTAGTATACTTGGTCAGTACTAGGTCTTATCAGTGCTGCCTTCAGGGGGAGGCTGCCTCCCCTCTCCCCATTATTTCTTTTCAGTTCCCACAGCTTAGTCTGTTTGACCAGCTTCCTTGGACTTAGTTCTCCCCTTCTAGTTCTTTCTGTAGTCCATAACCAAATCGATCTTCCCCAAACCTGTGTTTAGATAGCTCTTTCTTTTAAACAAAACCTTAGTGACGAAAGTCCACCCTTCTTTGGCTTTGTTATGTCAGTTGGCGTCTTGCTTATATCTCAAATTCTTTTACTCTGTTATTTCTGTGTCGCTCAGGCCTGGAAATCTCTATCCCTGAATCAGCCCAAATTTCTGTCATCCCAACTATACCTTCGCTGCTGAGTGCTACTTGAGAAACATATGCAGCTACTTGGCTTAATAATCCCACAATAAAGACATAGGATTCCACCTCAGCTAAGCCTTTATAATTGTCAAATTTTTCTTTCTCCTTCCCTAATGTTTTCTCCTGTTGTCCACAGGGGAAGGGAAATTGGAGCTAGAGAAATTACGAGTTAACCAGCGTGTTAATATATTTTGAAACCTTACAAATGGCTACAAGTGTGTAGGTGTTATTATCTTGTTTATAGGTCTTAGACCTCCAACCCAAATTTAGTCTCTGTGAAGTCAGAGATTATATCTTCCTTATTTTACTCATTGCTTTTATATTGTCAGTGTTGAACACAGTGTCTCATATATAAAAATTGTTCTGTAAACATTGGTTAGTTAATTTTCAAAGCCCTGGTGTGATACTTGAGGTCATCTCTCTCCCAATAGAAAATTATAAACCAAAAATTAATATTTATAGACAACTGTCCCCTCTGTTAATATCTCTACATCTTTCTCTAAATGGTAGAATACAAAATTATATAATCTCTCTGGTTCTTCTTTTTCACTTGCTTAAATTAGAAAAAAAATTTAGGGGGGCAGCCAGGTGGCTCAGTTGGTTAAGCGTCCAACTTGATCTCAGCTCAGGTCTTGATCTCAGGGTCATGAGTTTGAGCCCTGTGTTGGGCTGCACACTGGGCATGGAGCCTACTTACGAAAAAAAAAATAGGATGATAAAATTGTAACTGAGGGTTGCTGGAGTGGAGGGGGGTGGGAGGGATGGGGTGGCTGGGTGATGGAAATTGGGGAGGGTTAGTACTATGGTGAGCACTGTGAATTGTGTAAGACTGATGAATCACAGAACTGTACCCCTGAAACTAATAATATATGTCAAAAAAAATTAAAAATAAATAAAATTGTTTCTAAGGCTTTTTCTGAGCATTATGTGAGACTATTAGTGTAAAACATTTTGCAGATGTCCTACACAAGACCTGGTACCTGATGAATACTTGTTTGTATTCAGTAAAATAATGGTGGGTTTATTTTCATTTATGGACTTTCTGTCAAAAATATTTAGCCAGAGGGATGCCTGGATGGCTCAGTCTGTTAAGCATCTGCCTTGGGCTCAGGTCATGATCCCTGCTTCCTGGGATCAAGTCCCTCATCAGGCTCCTTGCTCAGCGGGGAGTCTGCTTCTCCCTCTTCCTGTTCTACCTGCTCTGCCTGCCGCTCCCACTGCATCTGCTCGCATGTGCGCGCACGTGCTCTCTCTCTCTCGTTAATTAATTAATTTAAAAAATCAATCTTAAAAAATATTTAGCCAGAGACAAGATGTATTATAAGTCAAGATGTTACTGTCTGTAATTTCAAAGTGTATCTACCATACGTGAGTGGTATCTTACAAATCATCAGTAATGCTCTCTCTCCTACCAGGGTAGGCGGCGTGGGTAGGAGCTGTGCTCATGCTTCTCAGGGCTTTTCAGCAACATCAGTTATTTTGAGGTTAGAGGTTTTTGCCCATTTTGTTCACTGCTTCTTACAGTAGCTAACATAAGGAAGGTGCTCAATAAATATTTGTAGGCCTAATGCTTTGGGTTTTGTTTTAAACTCAGTGCCTCCCCCAAATGATGTTATGTTAGAATATCAGAGTTAGTAATTCTTATATCGCTCATTTTCCCCTATATAGCGTCACACCGCTCAGCTCCGGGAAGAGCTGCTGAAACTTCCCTGTCCCGAAGGCTTGGACCCCGATGCTGATGATGCCTCGGAGATGTGCAGTGCTACAGCAGGTGCTGAGGAGACTCTAATGCATGATCAGGTCAAACCCAGCAGCAGTAAAGACCTCCCCAGTGACTTCAAATTATGAGCTGCGTTGACATGGACTTCACAGACACAAAGGCTTTGAAGCACAAGCCAAATATGTCAATATTTGTATGTAAGAAGCTAATTATGTAATAGTTATTGAAACTGAAACTGTACTGTGCCCTTAAGGAGATCCAGTTTAATTCAAGTGATCTTTTCTTTACCTGTACAAGAGTGTAAACTTTTTTGTGCTTTTATTTTTCAATTGTGAGAACCACTGATTGGTATGTTCAACAAATTTGTGTATACAAAGAAATGGATAAATCACTGATATATAAGGGAAACTACCTTAGGAAAGAATGTTTACTGAATGTTTATTTTGTTTTTTTTTTTACTGTAGAGTGAGGGGTTGTTAACAAAGAATATATATTGGTCATTCTTACAACTACTATTTAAAGTCAGCAACTTTTCACTGAATTTGATAGATTTTATGTTTGGCCATATCTTCATGCTCATCTTTGATTTCTGAAGACCTCCTACATACACTTAAATAAAGGTTAAATGGACATACTCCCTCTTTTTTGATTTATTGGTACATTTTTTTAAATGATAAATATGCCATAAAATGCATTATAGCTGGAGACTTGCACTTGTATGGATGAATTTATTACATTCAACGTATTTAATTTTATGCCTTCTAATTCTAAGATGCAGAAAAAATAAATGAACATGATTTTATTCTATGCCAACATTTGGGCCTGTGAATGTATCCGTTATTTGAATTTAAGTATATGAGAAGGAATGGTCAATTTGAAAAGTCACTCTAAACTGATTTTCTCCTAAAGGGCTCCTTTTTTCCTGGACTCTGGTTTTATTACTAAAGTCACATGTATGTATGAAAACACTGAGGCTCTGTAGAGCAGAGAGCATTCCTCTCTGGTGCTGTTACAGTACGTTCTGTACCTGCCACACAGGCTCATTTTCATGCAAATTCTTCTTAGAGCCAAATAAATAAAGACTTAGGTGTATTAGTATGTCTTGTTTCTAAAACAGTTTGCCATGGTGTGAAATGCTCTTTCTACAAAGAATTGGACACTTTGAAGACCTAAGCATGGGAAAGGAAAGGATATTTTTTCAAAGACCACTGATCACAAAGGAAAAGCTAAGGTGATTTTTGACAGTATTTATATAAAATGAAGTGGTGTGTGGAAACCTTGAATCTGGAGGTGACCAGAAGGAGAAGCTGTATTCTGAACACTGAGCTGCTCTCTGAAGAAAAAGGGGAACTAGGGAGTATGATACTGTCTTATGTACAAGACATAGTGCTCCCTAAGCATGGATAAGGGAGGGGAGATGAAAAGTTGTAACACACACTGTTAGGTGTGGTGGGTGGTAAGCTACATACACCAAGAATGACAAAATAGAGTCAATTTATGAGAAGAGTCGATTAAATGTCACTCACACACATGCTAGCTAAAATCTAGGTTTAAAATAATCAGCAATAAGAAGTAAAAGGATAGTCGTCCGTCCTCTAGGCTTTTCGTTTTTTTTCCTGTCAGGGTCCTGTCAGGGATGGATGATGAAAGCTGTATCAGGTGTATTGTTTGCCTCCAACTTAGGATTTTATTTTATTTTTTTAAAGATTTGTATTTATTTAATTGAGAGAGCGAGAGCGCACATGCAGGAGTGGGGGTGGGAGGCAGGGGCAGAGGGAGAGGGAGAAGGAGACTCCTCACTGAGCAGGAGCCCGATGCAGAGCTCGATCCCAGACTTGGAGATCGTGACCTGAGCCGAAGGCAGGCGCTTAACCAACTAAGAAATACTTAGACAATGGGACGCCTGGATGGCTCTCCACTGAGCAGGGAGCCTGATGTGGGGCTCATGGACCTGGGGATCATGACCTGAGCCAACACTTAACCAACTGAGCCCCCTAGGCGCCCCTAGGTCTTGGTTTATTAAAAACATGAATTGGACCTTAGAGTACTGGTATTGTTACCAGGATTTTATTTTTAATCACTAAGATAAGGTTGGGTCATTTTCTCCAATTCACACCACCAGTCTTCAGAAAGTTTTATAAGAGGAAAGTAACAATAACAGCGGAGAGCCTGCCTCTCCCTCTGCCACTTCCCCTGCTTGTGTTCCCTCTCTCTCTCTCTGTGTCTCTCTCTGTCAAATAAATAAAATCTTAAAAAAAACAAACCCAAGACCTAAAAGTCTAAATTTGAGACTGATTAACATGGTTCCATCTAGGATCCTGACTTTGAGCACTCACTTTGGTAATAGGTACAGGTTCCTGCACTTGAGGGTTGAATGACAGACATGGAAACATTATGTTGGTACAATTGAGAGGTTCTCTGATAGAGTTTACAGGGTACTGTTGGGAACACAAAGGAGGAACACTTAGCTCAGGCAGAATATTAATGGGCATTGAGATGATGTGGTCAAGAAAGGCTTCCTCAAGGAAGATAGCCTGAGTCTTGAAGGATGAGGATAAAGAAGTTAGGCTCGGGCACCTAGGTGGCTCGGTTGTGTCCGACTTTTGATTTCACTTCAGGTCATGATCTCAGGTTCGTGAGATCAAGGCCTATATGGGGCTCCGTGCTCAGCACAGAGTCCGCTTGAGATTCTCTCTCTCCCTCTCCCTCTGCCCCTCACCCCGCTCATGCTTTCTCTCAAAAATAAAGAAATCTTTTTTCTTTTTTAAGATTTTATTTATTTATTTGACAGAGACAGGGAACACAAGCAGGGGGGAGTAAGAGAGGGAGAAGCAAGCTTCCCACTGAGCAGGGAGCCTGGGACCACGACCCGAGCCGAAGGCAGACGCTCAACTACTGAGCCACCCAGTCGCCCAAAAATAAAGAAAACTTAAAAAGAAAAGAAAAAGCCAGCAGAAAGAAGTTATTACAGACACAGGAGAACGAGGGGAAAACTCAGTAGCACATTGGATTGTAAGAGATAAAGTACGAGGGGTGCCTGGGTGGCTCAGTCGTTAAGTGTCTGCCTTTGGCTCAGGTCGTGATCCCAGGGTCCTGGGATCAAGTCCCACATCGGGCTCCCTGCGCGGCGGGGAGCCTGCTTCTCCCTCTCCCACTCCCCCTGCTTATGTTTCCTCTCTCGCTGTCTCTGTCTCTGTCAAATAAATAAAATCTTCAAAAAAAAAGATAACGTACGATAGTCAAATGAAATATAGGCTGTAATGTTAGGAAGGTAGGAGGGCTTGGATCATGGAAGACAAAAGTTTCCAAGATAGAAACAGACATGCCAAAGCAGAGAAAGTCAATTATCATATGGTTTCATTCATATGTGGAATATAAGGAATAGCATGGAGGACATTAGGAGAGGAACGGAAAAATGGTGGGGGGCGGGAATTGGAGGGAGAGATGAACCATGAGAGACTATGGACTCTGAGAAACAGGGTTTTAGAGGGGAGGGGGGAGGGGGGATTGGTTAGCCCGGTGATGGGTATTAAGGAGGGCACGTACTGCATGGAGCACTGGGTGTTACACGAAAACAATGGATCGTGGATCGCCACATCAAAAACTAATGATGTATGGTGACATAACATAAAAAAAAAAAAAAAAAGAAACAGACATGCCCACTGGGTCAACCGAGACACGGGTACAAATCCGGTTGCAGACCTTGAGGGGAGCTGGATAGACAGCTGGAGCAGGCAGCCAGGGTAGCAGAGGACTGGTGCTTGGAGCCTGGGCCAAGCTGCTGCATGGATTCCTCTGTCTTGGGCAAGGTGGTCAGAGCATGGCAGGGCTTTGGGTTCATCTAGATTTATAATACTGTAAAGTTTAAAAGAATTTTTTTTTTAAGATTTATTTATTTTGGAGAGGGAGCATGAGCTGTATTTTTGTTCCCTAATAGGTGAGCACAGGGAGCTGGCTATGGGCGTATTCCTGGAAGCCATGCCTACGCTGCAATGGTTAGCAATACCTTAATTATCTGCAGAAACAACTGCAAACTACATAAATCTCACTATACCAAAATCAAATCCCCAACTCCCCAGATCCCCCAAATTACCACAGCCACTCTAATGCCATGTGATTGGAGAAGTGTGTCTGAGTGGAAGGCAGGATAGACTTAACTGACTTAAAAATATTTTACTTAAAAAAAAAGTTTTATTAGGATATATTTCCCATACCATACAATGTACCCATTTAAGTGTACAATTCAATGGTTTTTAGTATATTCACAGATCTGTGTAACCATCACCACCACCAGTTTTTTTTAAAGACTGATTTATTTGAGAGAGAGAGCACATGCGTGAGCTGGGGGAGGGACAGAGGGAGAATCTCCAGCAGACTCCCCACTGAGTGCAGAGCCTGACTTGGGGCTCCCTCTCACCACCCTCAGATCACAACCTGAGCTGAAATCAAGAGTCAGATGCTTAATTAACTGAACCCCCCCAGGTGCCCATCACCGCCAATTTTAGGACATTTTCCTCTAGAAGAAAATCTGTATCTTTTAACTTTTCACGCCCCTCTTCCCACCCCCCTCCACCCGCCAGCCCAAGGCAATCAATCTACTTTCTGTTACTTCAGCAAATTTTACAGTCTTATGATCAAGTGGCTACATTGTTAGAACCATTCCCAAAGCCTTGGGAGGGGCCATGAACCTTAAGATTCATTAACCTCTACCTTTATTTTTCAGGAATCCATACATTCAGTTCCCTGCTATTCACAGAGTTGATTGGATCTAGTACTGTGTGTGTGTGTGTGTGTGTGTGTTCTTTGAAAACTCTGGTGGGGTAAAAGCTCATTTGGAACATCAGGTAAAGCTGACTAAAACGAGAGAGAAACTCAAGGAGGATAGGATTCAAAAGGTTACAAAGACTTTGAGACTCTTGGAGTTAACTTTTTTTCCCAAGTAGAAAAGCTCACTATTGTCTGTTTGGTGTTTTGTCTCCCAATTTTTTTAGAATGTCTTTTAAACATACAATTGATTCTTTCTGTCAAAAGCTTCCTATAGTGTCCATTGTTAGTCTAAGTAAAACAGGGTTTGTTTGGTTTGTCTTCTTTTCTTTCCTTTTTTTTTTTTAATTTTAATTTTTCCATTGACCAAGGGAAAACTCAAGAGTTAGGATTGTGGTGTGACTTTATATAAGAAGCAGAAGTTCTTCCAGGAAGCAGTTTAGACTTTGACATAGTTAAACTTCAACACACCAAGAAGGGGGCCGGTGAGGTTAACAGTATGTGCTTGGTAACCATATCTCAAATTTTCCAACTGAGTGGAGGCCTACTAGTCCTAGACTGTATGACCAATGACCCAATAATCATTGACGTTAGACTTTAGCTTAAAATGACCTTCTTTCATAGACTGATAAGGCAGGGAGTGAGTGCTCCCATGAAGGTTGTACAGGGAATCCATGCAAAGTTTGATCCATGGTTTTGTCTCGAACCCGTCACCTGTTTAACAACCTCATGGCCAGCTTGGATTGGAGTGGAGACATACTGGGCATGTGTTTTCACACATTCCCTATGGAATACTCCCTTAGACATCTGCAGAAAAGGACAGTTCAGGGCAAAGCAAAAATATACACACGAAGCAAGACTTCGTACATATAGACCAACATCAGCAAAAGCAGTGCAAGCAAGCGAGAAAAGCAGTGTGGTAGGCAGCGTCCAAGGTGACACCGATGGGCCCTGCCTCCTTCCCCTTGCATGTGGGCTGGACACACAGATTCGTGAAGAGGTACTTCTGAGACAAGGTTACAAACAGACTGTAGCCCCGTATTGGATCTCCCTTTGAGAGGAGGCTCCTGCCACATTGGGGGCTTCCCTACAGGGAGGCCATGTGGGAAGGAACTGATGTCTTTGGCCAATAGCCAGTGAGAACAGAAGGCATGCCACAGGATAAGCTTGGGAGAGCATCCTCTCCTAGCTGAGCCTTGTTTATGACAGCCTCTTTGTGAGAGACCCTGAGCCTGAGGCACACAGCCAAACTGCACCCAGATTCCTGGCCCTCAGGAATTGTGAAATAATAAAAGCTTGTTGTTTGAAGCTGCTAAGTTCTATAGTGATTTTTTACACAGCAGTAGACAACTAATACAAGCAAGGGATGGCGCAAGTATTTATCAAATGACGTACCTTGCAAACAGAAAGTTTAATGATCTTATAAAAGACGTAGGTCTGATTGCCAGATGGTGCCACACCTCCACACCAAAAGGTCTGATTTCTTAAAACAAAGGACTAGGCCTAATGACATTATATGAAAACTTACTTCAGGGACACCTGGGTGGCTCAGTCATTGGGCGTCTGCCTTCGGCTCAGGTCATGGTCCCAGGGTCCTGGGATCGAGCCCCGCATTGGGCTCCCTTCTCTGCGGAGAGCCTGCTTCTCCCTCTCTCACTCCCCCTGTTTGTGTTCTCTCTCTCACTGTCTCTCTCTGTCAAGTAAATAAATAAAATCTTTAAAAAAAAAAAGAAAAAAGTGCACATATTTTAATTGAACAGTTTTTTTTCATACATATATTCCCATGAAACCATTAGCAAAATCAGATAGTGAACATATCTGTTCACTCCCCAAAAGTGTCCCTTCTATTCTTCCCTGCTTTCCTCTACATTTCCCCATCCCCCAGCAATCACTGATCTGCTTTCTGTCATTAGAAATTAGTTCGCATTTTCTAGATTTATATAAATGGACTGGTATGTTCTCTGTTTTTCTGGCTTATTTCACTCAGCATAATTACTTTGGTATTTGTGTATATTATATGTATTTATAGTTTATTCATTTTTATAGTTGAACACTATTCCATTGTATGAATATATCACAGTTTGCTTATTCGTTCATCTGTGCATGGACATTTGGGTCGTATCCAGTTTTTGGCTATACTAAAAATGCTGCTACAAACATTTAAAAATTATTATTATTAAACATGAGATTTGTTAATGAATATGAAAAAGGTTTGAAGGGTCATGAAATGCTCATTACAATCCTGCCTCCTTTTTCTACTTAGAAAGATATGAGATAGGATTAGCTCAAACACATAAATGTATCAAACCTGAAGCTACTTGGAGAAAGATGTCATTTACAGTACAGTTTAAGGTTCTAGAGTAAACATGGCAGGTTGAATATATGCTGTCTCTCCTTCAAAACTCACTAAATTTATGGTAAAGAAAAAAATTAAGACATAACCCACAGGGAAAGAGAAGATGAGATGAGATGCCGTGTTTGGGAGCTAGTAACTGATGTAGATGACCAGAGAAAGCCCAGTCCTAAAAATGCCATGGGAAAAGCTAAGGCAAACTTGTATCTAGACTGAAGAATCCCCGAACAACTCAGCAACTGGGAGCATGAGATACCCCTGGCACTGAAGGTTATGGGTGGGAAGAGGAAGGGCTGAAATGAGGACTCCTGCAAAACTGAGTCAGTCAGTAGGAACCCCTGCCCACTCCTTCCCTTCCACTCCCCTTGCCATGGTCTCTATAGGGTCTGATATTCAGACTGGGTCTTGAATGCTGAGACTCCTGGCTTTCTTGCTCTGCTTGGCTCTGGAACTCTGGCAACCAGACCCTCACTTATCCAGGTAGGAAATTTAAAAAGTCTCTGAGAAATCTGACCAGCTCAAGAAAAAAGACTTAATAGATGGTTTATCTACCCCTGACATCAGGGTTCCCAGCAGACTGTCCAGCCAAGCCACTCCTAAAGTAGACATATCCTACTCACCAGCTCAGTATCCACTCCATGTTTTTTAAAAAATATATTTTTAAAAGATTTTATTTATTTATTTATTTATTTATTTATTAAAATATTTTATTTTATTTATTTGAGAGAAAGAGTGAAAGAGAGAGCACAAGAAGGGGTAGGGCCAGAGGGAGAAGCAGACTCCCCACCGAGCAGGGAGTCTGATGCGGGACTCAATTCCGGGACTCCGGGATCATGACCCGAGCCGAAGGCAGCCGCCCAACGAACTGAGCCACCCAGGCGCCCTAAAAGATTTTATTTATTTGACAGAGAGAGACAGTGAAAGAGGGAACATAAGCAGGGGGAGTGGGAGAGGGAGAAGCAGGCTTCCCTCGGAGCAGGGAGCCCGATGTGGGGTTCGATCCCAGGACCCTAAGATCATGTCCTGAGCAGAAGGCAGATGCTTAACGACTGAGCCACCCAGGTGCCCCTATTTATCTGAGAGAGAGAGCAAAAGAGAGAGAGGGCGCCTGGGTGGCTCAGATGGTTAAGCGTCTGCCTTCGGCTCAGGTCATGATCCCTGGGTCCTGGGATCGAGTCCCGCATCGGGCTCCCTGCTCCACGGGAAGCCTGCTTCTCCCTCTGCCTCTCTCTCTCTCTCTGTCTCTCATGAATAAATAAATAAATAAAATATTTAGAAAAAAGAGAGAGAGAGAGAGATCACAAGCAGGGGGGAGGGGTAGAGGGAGAAGCAGGCCGCCCGCTGAGCAGGGAGCCCAATACAGGACTAGATCCCAAGACCCTGGGATCATGACCTGAACCAAAGGCAGACACTTAACCGACTGAGCCATCCAGGTGCCCCATCCACTCCATTTTTTTGTTTGTTTTTGTTTTTGTTTCTTTCATTTGAGACCATATATTTTTCTCCCACATTTTTATTCTAGAGTCCATTTGCCTGAAGAGAGATGAATATACTTACTATGATTGTCAAGCATATCTCACTTAAACAAACCTTGAATTATAGAGAAAGCACCAAGTTCACTGTGTGGGACAAGTGAGGAACCTGGATGAGTGGCCAGTGTGTTTCTCCTTTAATAGCTCTAACAACTGTCAAATGGTTTAGACAGTGCTGGATTTTGTGCTTAAAAAAACCAAAAGGACACACTGATTAAATATCATTTCCTGCACAAATAGCTTTTAATTACTTCTCAATAAGAAGACATTCTAGGGCATCTGCTCTTCTCCACTCAACCCAGGTCTGGCTTCCTTTGGCTTCTGCTGGCAGAGGCTGAGCACCGTTCCCTCCACAGCTGAGCACCATTCCCTCCGGTATGTGGACACCGGAGGAGGGAAGTGAATTGAGAATTTAGTTCCCTCCTTGGAGCCGGCCCTGGGCTAGGCTCTTTCAGAGATCGCTTGCCTTTGATTTCTCCAAGAATGTGGCGTGGTCAGGGTTACCCTGGCTAGTGCATGGCATTCTCACAGTCCAGGCTTCGGGCCCATTGGGGCAGAGTCCCGCCCCGCTGCGGTCTGGCTCTCCGAGCCTCGGTTTTGGCCTGGGAGCCTGGCTATGAAGAAAGGACGTGCGAAGGAGGCCCCAGCTCCGCGCTCAGCGGCGGGCACGCAGGGGTGACAGGTTTCTGGACTCAGCCTCTCCTCCACAAGCTTCCATGCACCAGCCGGGGGGCCACCGGTCCCACTCAGTCATGATTTATGTAGTGGTAGGGTCAAAGCCAGATACTTTCCTTACACTTAAAAAAAAAGTTATTTCATCTGTTCAGTTAGTCATGTATGTGTGTAATCTCAACACCCAACCTGGGACTTGAACTCACTTCCCGGAGACCGAGTCGCATGCTGCTCTGACGGAGCCAGCCAGGAGCCCCAAAACTTTCCTTACAGTTTAATACATTCTAAGAAAAAAGACCTATTCGGGCGCCTGGGTGGCTCAGATGGTTAAGCGTCTGCCTTCGGCTCAGGTCATGATCTCGGGGTCCTGGGATCGAGTCCCGCATCGGGCTCCCTGCTCCTTGGGAGCCTGCTTCTCCCTCTGCCTTTCTCTCTCGCTCTGTCTCTCATGAATTAAAAAAAAAAAAAGAAAGAAAGAAAAAAAAGAAAAAAGACCTATTCACTGCAGAGGTGGTTCTTGGGCTGGTCGACTCCACTTCACGGGGCCTCGAACTTCCCGGAATGGTACCCGAACGTTGGTAGCAAGGGCCCACATGCATTTTGCGTGAAGGGCCTTGGTTAGGTAGTCAGGAGGGTTCTGATCCAAAAATGCTGAGGAACCCAAGCGGTAGACCATGCCTATTACCTCTTGGCAGGACGAGACCCGGGCTTCCAGCTGCATTTTAATCCCAATCCTCAGTGGGTGGTGCAAGACGACTCCACCCCCTCGGGTCGTCTACAGCTCTTGGCAACGCCCCTTTAGGGCGGGGCTGAAGTCGACCGCGCCCTCCAAGCCGCCCGTACACTGCCCCGGGCGGGGCATCTCTACTGGGCATGCTCAGTACTAAGGTCTTGAGTGGGTCTCCTAGGCGGAAACCAGAGCCGAGTGTGTGTTTTTCCCAGGGTGTCCCGCGCTGCTGTCATGGCCGCGTCCGAGTGACGATGTCTGCACATGGACTTCCAGGTCTGTGGGTGGTATTCACAGGATCTGTTGCCTCTAGGTTTCGGCATCTTTGGACCCTCTTTCTTTCACTTTCTTTTGTTGACTCCGTGTGACCCTCGGAGAACCCCTTTTGGCTGCAGCGATGTCCAGGGTGCTGTGGATACCGGAGCTGGCAGTTTTGAGGGGCTTCCCCACTGAGGCTGAGCGGCAGCAATGGAAGCAGGAGGGAGTCGCCGGTTCAGGTGAGAAAGGCGAACCTTCCAGGAACGGAGGCCAGCGTGTGGACTGTGAGCGGAGAGTGGTGCCGGCTGGGTTCTCACTCCTCCTTGTTTGTTTGTTTGTTTGTTTGTTTGTTTTTTCTGCCGAAATCTAGCTGATCCCTTAAAACTTTGGATTGTTGCATCCTTGATGTGGTGGGCGAGGTCCTCTGGGCTCAGTGCTTGTTTTGATCCCAACCTTCTCACCGCCTAGGCTCAGTGGTAACAACGATGGCGATGTCGGCTACTTTTCTAAGTCCTTGACATTTATTGTCATTTAATCCTTACAATAGACATTTAAGATAGATATTACGTTTAATACCATTTTGCAGGTGAAGACGTTTAAAGCCCGCTTGTTTAAGTAATTTATTCCAGGCCCCACAGTTGGTAAGCATAAAAGCTGAAACGAGGCAGCAAAGATGTAATTCTTATGAACAGTACACATTTACCGGAGAGAGGTGTTAACAGCATATTTACTAGTGATAAATGTGAGATAAAGGCACATCTGGTTGTGAGATTTAGACTGGACCCGGAAGAAAAATAACAGTTTAGAACACTAGTGTGCGGGTGTGTGTGTTTGTGTGTTTGTGTGTGTGTGTGTGTTTGTGTGTGTGTGTATATGCAATAGGGGCTTCAGGAGAGGTAGTTTTTGAAGTCTGGTGATCTGGATCGCTTCTTGGCCTTTTGGCTAAGATCAAGTGAAGTCTGGTGATCTGGAAAAGTTTCATGGAAGAAGTCAGACGTGAGCAGAATTTTGATTAAAGGGTAAGACGTGGAGAAGAGCTCAGCAGGAGAAATCACAAGTGTAAAAGTGGAGGCAGGAATGTGCATGGGATATTCGGGGAACAGTTGAGAGAACCAGCTGTTCCTTAGGGAGTATGGTGGGGATACAAGAAGCCAGATTATGAAAGGCCTTACACCCCTGATTGTGGAAACTTTTCTGTTGTCAATAGGAATCTTTTGATTCTTTTGAATTCCTAGAAGGGTGATAATATTTACTAATGAGAAATATTATTCCTGTGTCTAGCTTCTACCTTGCTGCTCATTGTATGGATGAGCTGCTTATTGTAGAAGAAGTGATGTTCATAGAATAATGGGAATTTGCTCAGTGCTTTGTGATTAATGTATAGTAAGCATTCTAAGGATACACATTTTTTTTTCATATTAAAATGTAAAATGGTAGATTTACCTAATAGTGTTACCCTTTACAGTATGAAAAAAAATTGGTCCTTTGAATTATTGGACTAATTTTTTATATTGCAGAGAGTGGATCTTTCTTACAATTGCTGCTTGAAGGGAATTATGAGGCCATATTCTTAAATTCATTGACTCAAAATATTTTTAACTCAACCACTATGACTGAAGAAAAGATGGACAGCTACCTGGAGAAGCAGATAGTAACATTCCTGGATTACTCAACAGATTTGGACACAACTGAAAGGTAGAATTTTATTTGAAATTTTCATAGAGAAACAGACTGAATACATTTAATAGTGCTTTGCCAGCCTAAGACAGTGGTTTTAGTCATTGGAAAACTTGGGCTCTCCAGTATGGCAGCCACTAGTCATATGTGGTTGTTGAGCACTTGAAATAGTGCAACTGAGGGACAGAATTTTAAATTTCATTTAATTGTAATTAAATTAAAAGAGCCCTATGTGGGGCGCCTGGGTGGCCCAGTCGTTAAGTGTCTGCCTTCGGCTCAGGTCATGATCCCAGGGTTCCGGGATCGAGCCCCGCATTGGGCTCACTACTCAGTGAGAAGCCTGCCTGTCCCTCTCCCACTCCCCCTGCTTGTGTTCCCTCTCTCTCTGTCACATAAATAAAATCTTAAAATAAATAAATAAATAAAAGAGCCCTATGTGGCTCATGGTTATAATATTGGACATTGAGACATAAATTGTTTAGGTTTCAGAAATTTTATTTTGTACTTGGATGATCTCTATAAATGTTGGTTAATATTTTATATTTTTCTTGGTAAAACTGAAATGAAATTGGTTGTGGTTATACAGTGGTTCATATTTGTTTTTTTATTCTTATATGCAGACAACAGCTGATATTCCTAATTGGTGTAAGCAGTTTGCAACTTTTTGTTCAGAGTAACTGGACGGGGCCTCTCGTTGATTTACAACCTCAGGATTTTTTGCCATCTGTTTTATTCCAGCAATTCAGTGAGGTATACTTCTTGGAAATGTCATATATAGTTATTATTGTGTTTTTTTTTTTTTTCTTTCTTTAGGAACTGGTCTTTATAAACTGGAGTCAATAGTAGGTAGGAAAAAATACGACTTTATATATAGCTTGTACAAAGTGTACTGAGAATCCTTGGTCATCGATCAGATTTTCAAGTATTTCTAGAAGGTCCACTGTCAGGAATGGAATTAGAGATAAGTGTTACTAATCTGATGGTAGAGGGGCTCCTGGCTGGCTCAGTTGGTGGAGTGTGCAACTCTTGATTTTGGGGTTGTGAGCTTGAGCCCCACATTGGCCATAGAGCTTACTTTTTTTTTTTTTAAGATTTTATTTATTTATTTCGAGAGAGAGAGTGCGAGAGAGAGAGTACAAGCAGGGGGAGTGGCAGGCAGAGGGGGTGGCCGGCAGAGGGAGAAGCAGATTCCCCACCTTGCAAGGAGCCCAGTGTGGGACTCAATTCCAGAACGCCAGGATCACCACCCCAGCCAAGGCAGATGCTTAACCGACTGAGCCACCCAGGTGCCCCAGCATAGAGCTTACTTAAAAAAAATAAATAAATAGGGGCACCTGGATGGCTCAGTCGGTTGAGAGTCCAACTCTTGGTTTCTGCTCACGTCCTGTTCTCAGGGTCATGAGATCAAGCCCAGTGTTGGGTTCTTTGCTGAGCATGGAGTCTGCTTGAGATTCTCTCCCTCTGCCTCTGCCCCACCCCTGCTCACGTGCTCTTTCTCTCTCAAATAGATAAATCTTTAAAAAGAAAGAAAGAAAGAAAATATATTTAAAACAATCTGATGGTGGGGTGGAAAAAGAAGTAGAAAAGCAGCCATAAACTGACAGCCACAGTAATTAGCTCTGTACACATCAGTGTGGTGAGTCACTGTATCATGTTGCAGTAGAATAATTGAAATTCATAATCCTGGCTCTGAATCATTATCGAAAGGTTAAAAGATCTTCTGTATCTTATGCCTAAGAAGGGAATTGAGTCTGCACTTTACAGAGGTTTTCTTTTTTTTTTTTTTTAAAGATTTTATTTATTTATTTGAGAGAGAATGAGATAGAGAGAGCATGAGAGGGGGGAGGGTCAGAGGGAGAAGCAGACTCCCTGCCGAGCAGGGAGCCCGATGCGGGACTCGATCCTGGGACTCCAGGATCATGACCTGAGCCGAAGGCAGTCGCTTAACCAACTGAGCCACCCAGGAGCCCTTTACAGAGGTTTTCATCCAGAGTGATTAAAGTACTAAAGTAAAGTAAAGTAAAAGTAAAAAATGTCACTTAAAGAGAAATGCTTCAGTTGTCTAGAAATTTGCTTATATGGAACATCTCACTCCCTCTGTTATTGTGGATGAAACAGTTTCTGCCTCTTCAGCCCTGTAGTGTAGGTTAAAAATTCACCAAATAGTCAAAGTCATAGTGTTTGTTGAGCACAGATATGTGGGGCAAGTGCTTAATTCACATGTTCTATCAGTTTGAGGATCCCAGAGACGAGAAGATGGAAGCTCTGGTGGTGAAGGAACCTTGTCAGAGGTCTTACAGCTGGGTGATTGGAAGCCACATTTCCTGGGCCCAAACCCAGCCCTCTTTCAGCTCTGCCAGTGGAGGAGCATCTGTAAAGTCAGGGGACAGTTCAAGGCAGTACAGAAGTAGGTTATGTGAGAGATTTGGACTGTTAAGATTATTGCAGTTAACCAAGAGATGTGGGGAACGGGAATTTGGTCAGACAGTTTAGCTGGGATTGGACCGTGAGGTGAACTGAAGGGTGCTGAGGAAACGGACAGGTGGAGAGGAGCAGGAACATCTGTCTGGATGCAGTCACGGGAGCGGAAGTTCAGAGTGGGGAAGAGCGCGGTGGGAGCAGGATGTTTTGAGCCTACTGGAGTAGCATTGAAAGGTCACACCTCATGGGATTCAGGCCAGATTGTGGGAAACTTTGAGACCTTGATTTTTTTTTTTTTATTAGAACTACCTCATAGATTCAAAAAAAAGCATATGAAGTGTATGCAGTTTAAATAATAAAACCACTTTGCTCCTCCCACACAGCTTGAGAGAGAACATTGGCAGCATTGTAGAGCAGAGTTTCCTGACCGCAGTTCCCCAGATGTGGAGCCCCTTTGCCTGTGTGGGGTCTGGGCTGGAGCGGGGAGAGCCTTGGAACTGGTCGGCAGCATTTGCTAGTTCCCTGCTTTGCACCACTAATCATAGCATCTCTGCGTGTGCTGTGACTTGGAAAGGGTTGGAAATACTGCCTTAGAAGGTCCCCTGTGTGTGCTTCCTGATGGTGTCCCTGGCCCTCCTCTCCCATGAGCCAGTCCCATGAATTTTGTGTTAATCATTCCATTGCTTTTCTTCATAGTTTCAGCACCTCTGTAACTCTAGAAAACGTATTGTTTAGTTTTGCCAGTTTTTGAACTTTTATAAAATGAAACAAACTGTGCATTCTTCTGTGACTTGCTTTGTTCAATGGTATATTTTTGAAATGATACCATTATTCATTTTTACTGTTGTATAGTATTCCAATTGTATGACTATACTAGAACGTGTATGTCTCTTCTACTCTTGATGGCGATATGGTATATTTCCTTTTTTTTGCCCCCAATGTATTACATACAGTGCTATTAGGAACACATCTTCTGGAAATCATTTGCAAGAATTTCAAAGCACAGCATACTGAAAAAGCAGAGGAGGCTGTTTTTACTGGCCCTCGGGCTGTAGGTGATACCCTGAGGGCTGAGAGGATGATCTTCCCAGAGTTGGGAAGCTCTGCTGTGGTATATATATATCCGTGAGTGGAGTTGCTATGCCCTAGAGTATATACATGTTCAACTCTTCTTGGTAATGTCAGGTTGTTTTTTTTGTTTTTTGTTTTTTGTTTTTAAGATTTATCTATTTGTCAGAGAGAGACAGAGCGCACAAGCAGGGGGAGTGGCAGGCAGAGGGAGAAGCAGACTCCCCACTGAGCAGGGAACCCAACTTGGGGCTCGATCCCAGGACCCTGAGATCGTGACCTGAGCCAAAGGCAGACGCTTAACCGACTGAGCCACCCAGGCGTCCCTGTCAGGTTCTTTTTAAAAGGAATATTCAAGGGTGCCTGGGTGGCTCAGTTGGTTAAGCAGCTGCCTTCGGTTCAAGTCATGATCCTGGAGTCCCGGGATCGAGTCCCACATCAGGCTCCCTGCTCGGCAGGGCGTCTGCTTTTCCCTCTGCCCTCTTCCCTCTTGTGCTGTCTCTCATTCTCTCTCTCTCAAATAAATAAATAAAATCTTTAAAATAAATAAATAAATAAATAAATAAATAAATAAATAAAAAGAATATTCAATTTATACTCTTTACCCGCAGTCTGAGAATTTGGAAGGTAGGAGGAGTTGAAATTTTTAAACACGTCAGTATTTTCTAATTGTCATTTTCCTGTGCTGATTGAGGTTTCTTAGTTCTTGTGAAGCATAAATATTTGTGAATATACTTTATGGTCATGGAGTATGGTGACCAAAGCCAAATTCATTTTCCCTGCCTTTAATTTATGGCCTTGTCATTTTAACACTGACATCTGATGCTAACTGGTCTCAGAGGAATAGCACTGAAGGTCCATGTCTGAGCGGTATTGGTCACCTCTCGCACAGAAAGGTTGGTCTTAGTAATCTGGCTTCCAGATGTTGAAATTTTTTTCACTATTATGGTGATAAATACTTATATTTTTACATGTCATATGCTGTCTTGACTGAGGAATTGTTCCGAAGAGTTGTAACCTTTGCTTTGTCTGTTTTGTTTTGTTTTTTAAATATAAGCAGTCCTCTTTAAAAACAGACCATTTCCCCAAACCTCTGGAAGCACATTTAGAACTCAGTTGGAATATCAGTGTTATATCTTGGGGGTAGGCAGAGGCTGATTTACTTAAGCAGAAGATAGAAAAGCATTTCATTTTTTCATGATGATGCAAGGTAGCACTGGGAAGAGAAATGTATGTATTTGGCTATTCATACATTCACACATTTATTTATTGTCTTGTTAATACCATCTCCAGAGAATTCTGTCAGGGTGGCCTGCATTTGTGGGTCCCCAGGGGCATTTATAAGGTTATGATTCTGTCCAGTGCCAATTGCTGTGTAATAGATTGATGCCTTTGTTTCAAAGCTGAATTAACTGGAAAATATGTTACTCCAAGACCTATAAAGATTAATATTTTGTTAAATTAGGTCATCTTGGCTTATATATTTTTTTCAGGTCAAAGGACTAGATGCAGTTGTTCTGAATCTGCTTGTTCTAGATGGTGAATCAGTCTACAGCCTGACCTCAAAGCCTATTCTGCTCTTATTAGCGCGAGCTATTCTAGTGAATGTGAGACATAAACTGACGGCTATTCAGGTAAGGAGAGAAAAGAAGGCAGTTGGTTCATACCCAGGGATGACTTGTGCTGAGTAGCATCAGACTTCAGGTGTGATGCTGACAGTGTTTTGGTGGTTTTCTAAGTCTTTTTTAGGTATTTCACTTTAAAACCTGATGGAAATAAACAAAAACATTCTCCGTTTCTGAGATTCATCTAATACAAAACGATACTATATTGAGCCCCTTTTAAAGGATTATATAGATCGTATGTATGTTCAGTACTCTTACTGTGGATCTTAGTGGGTCTTAATTACTGTTTCCTCGCTCACATCCTACACATTCATTATTCGGGTTGGATTTAGTAGAGCATTTGTGGAATGTCTGTTACATCATTTCTTAAAGATTATTCATTTATTTAGAGAGAAAGTGTGTGCGTGCACGCACACATTTGAGCAGGGGGAGGGGCAGAGGGAGAGGGAGAGAGAATCTCAAGCAGACTCCCCTCTGGGTGTGGAGCTCACTATGGGGCTTGATCTCAGGATGCTGAGATCATGACCTGAGCAGAAATCAAGAGTCTGACCCTTAACAGATTGAACCACCCAGGTGCCCCTGTTACATTGTTTCTTTATAAGTAAAGAATTACATACTTTGCACATGTCACAAAATATTCTTTTGTGTTTTTTTCAGTGGTTTAAAATGTACAAACTGGGGGCATCTTGGTGGCTCAGTCGGTTAAGCATCTGTCTTTAGTCATGATCCCAGAGTCCTGGGATCGAGCCCCACATCGGGCTCCTTGCTCAGTGGGGAGTCTGCTTCTTTCTCTCCCTCTGCTCCTCTCCCTGCTCGTGTTCTCTCTCTCTCACTCTCCCTCTCAAATAAATAAAATCATTTATTATTTATTTATTTTTTAAAGATTTTATTTATTTATTTGACAGAGAGAGACACAGCGAGAGAGGGAACACAAGCAGGGGGAGTGGGAGAGGGAGAAGCAGGCTTCCCGCTGAGCAGGGAGCCCGATGCAGGGCTCGATCCCAGGGCCCTGGGACCATGACCTGAGCCGAAGGTAGATGCTTAACCGACTGAGCCACCCAGGCGCCGCCAAATAAATAAAATCTTCTAAAAAAATGTTCAAACTATTGGTTCTTGTACTGTACAAAAACAGGGTAGGGGGATTGGATTTGGCCTGCAGATTATAGCTAGCTGACTTCCGTTCTGATTGTGGCAACTTGACCCATGTTACCAGAAATAATAAATCTAAATTTTATATGAAACCTCCCAATTTCTCAGTATTGGCTGAAAAATTTTGAGAAACACAGTTTTCAATTATCAGAATGTAGACTTGGTCTCTACTGTCTAAGGGCTTATTTTCCCAAGTATTTCAGTTTAGACAAAGAAGAGGTAAGAAGGCAAGTTTTGCCTCTTCCGCTGTCATGAAAGCCAGAGGAATTGGAATCAGTTTTACTAGAAGGGTTTCAATATGTCAGAGTAGACGTAAGGCCTTATCTTTGATTTTTTAGCCATGTTAGCTTGAATTAAAAAATTTTTCCAGAGTTGATCTGAGTGAAATGCTCTCTTACAGAACGACTAGTACTTGGCTCTAAAGCAAGTACCACCAAGGCATAGGGCTGCCGAATGGCATTGTCTTTCTATGAGACTAGAGTCATTAATAAGTGAGTGGGACAGTTTTAAATTTTGTTGGTGGAAAACTTTTATCAACAATTATGTTAAGCATTATTTTTTAAAGATTTTATTTATTTATTTTAGAGATAGAGTGCACTCGAGCAGGGCGGAGGGAGAGGGACAAGCAAGCTGTGCTCTGGGCACAGAGCCCGAGGCAGGGCTCGATCCTGTGACCCTGATATCATGACCTGACCCGAAATCAAAAGTCGGACACTTAACCGACTGAGCCACCCTGGCGCTCTGTTAAGCATTTTTTAAAAAAAAGATACATATAGTGTCAACTTAGGAGAACCAGTAGGTATGTGAACTGCTGGTTGTGGATGTCATATGGTAGGGTTGGAGAGACAAGGTACTTGAATTGCTTGGCGGATACTAAACAACTTCTCACCTGGGCTTACAACCCTGTTTTCTTTTACACGTCACCATGCAAAGATCACTTTGTGTTGAAGTCTTGCCTTTCAGTGAAATCACAAAAGTTCTTTTTTCTTTGGATCTTTAATATGTCATTTTCTAAATAATGATATAAAAATGACTTTTTTTTTTTTTAAGATTTTATTTATTTGAGACAGAGCGAATGAGAGACAGAGAGCATGAGAGGGAGGAGGGTCAGAGGGAGAAGCAGACTCCCTTCCGAGCAGGGAGCCCGATGTGGGACTCGATCCCGGGACTCCAGGATCATGACCTGAGCTGAAGGCAGTCGCCCAACCAACTGAGCCACCCAGGCGCCCTTCAGATAGTTTTTTAATGTTTTATCCTGAGTTTATAATTATTAACTGTGGGAGGGCTAGTTTTTGTTTTTTTTTTTTAAGATTTTATTTATTTATTTGAGAGAGTGAGAATGAGAGAGAGTACATGAGAGGGGGGAGGGTCAGAGGGAGAAGCAGGCTCCCCGCTGAGCAGGGAGCCTGATGTGGGACTTGATCCCGGGACTCCAGGATCATGACCTGAGCCAAAGGCAGTCGCTTAACCAACTGAGCCACCCAGGCGCCCTAAAAATGACTTCTTTGATAAGTGAGGATAAAATGAAAGAACTGTCCTCTACCTATCCAAGTTAACTTTAACCTTTTTAAGTTAGCTTTGAATAGGCTTACTTGTGAACAATGTATCAAGTTGTTCATCATGATATTTTTGTGGAACTGTAAAAGTAGATGATTTCCCCCCAATCCTTTAATCTGTGGTATATAGATTAGTATTAGTAAAATGTAAATGTTGAGTAAAAAGAGCCTTGGCTTTGAAATCAGACCAGAGTTTGTCTGGCTCAGCCGTTTAATAGCTGTATGACGTTTGTTATGCTAGTTAATTTCTTTGGAATATCAGTTTCCTTATTTATAATTATTTTAAAAATGGAGGGCACTTAGCTGGCTCATTTGGTAGATTATGCGACTCTGGATCTTGGGGTTGTGAGTTTAAGCCCTATGTTGGGTGTAGAGATTACTTAAAAATAAAATCTTTAGGGGGGTGGGGGAATGGGTTAGCCCGGTGATGGGTATTAAAGAGGGCACGTTCTGCATGGAGCATTGGGTGTTACACGCAAACAATGAATCATGGAACACTACATCAAAAACTAATGATGTAATGTATGGTGATTAACATAATGTAATAAAAAAATAAATCAAATCTTTGAAAAAATGGAATAAGCTGGCAAAATTTTTTTGGGTGCCTTTTTAGTACACTTACGCTTCTGATGTCTAGGAGGTTATTGACTAGTGTAGCTTTCCAATCAGAACATTCTGTAATAAGTGCCAAAATCAGGAGACAGGATCTAGAAACTAGAGCAAGGCTTCAAGTTTCTTTTTTATTAATGCCTCAGATTTTCTGTTCAGCCATTCTTGGCAAATAGAAAAGGGTACTTTTATTTCCAGTAGAAAAACAGGCTATGCTTTCTCTATTTTTTTCACACTCCTCCTCCCCCTCGGATAAATGTTTTGGCTTAAGAGGTAATGTATAGATCTGATGTTTAAAGATTCAGCATCTGAAGCTATATGTTTTCTTTTTCTTTTTAACGATTTATTTCAGAGAGAGAGCACAAGCAGGGGTGGAAGGGCAGAGAGAGAGGGAGGAAGCAGACTCCCCACTGAGTGGGGAGCCTGATTCGGGGCTCCATCCCACGACCCTGAGATCATGACCTGAGCCGAAATCAAGAGTCAGATGCTTAATTGGCTGAGCCACCCAGGCGCCCCTGATGTATGTTTTCTTTAAAGGGCAATCTCTTTGACTGGCTCTGTCTAAATTCCCATGTCTAGAAAAGGAAAGGGTTTGCTGCCAAACCTGAGTCACTTGTTGCTGGCAGCAGTTATGGATTTTTCTGGGGGAGGAGAATAGCACTGAGGCAGCAGAAGAGAGACTTGCTCTTCACTGTATATGCTTCTGTATGGGCTTGTTGCTCTTTTTTTGTTTTTGTTTTTAGATAAGGATCTAGTGTTTGTTTTTTTTTTTTTAAAGATTTTATTTATTTTTATTTAGAGAGAGAGAGCGCAGGTGAGCAGGAAGAAGAGCAGAGAGAAAGGGAGAGAGAGATTCTTAAGCAGACTCTGCACTGAGCTTGGAGCCCAATGTGGGGCTCCATCTCACAACCCTGTCATGGCCTGAGCCGAAACCAGGAGTTGGATGCTTAACTGACTGAGCCATCCAGGTGTCCCAGGATCAGGTTTTTTATTTATTTATTTTTTTAAGATTTTATTTATTTGTGAGAGAGAGAATGAGAGAAAGAGAGCATGAGAGGGAGGAGGGTCAGAGGGAGAAGCAGACTCCCCGCCGAGCAGGGAGCCCGATGCGGGACTCGATCCCGGGACTCCAGGATCATGACCTGAGCCGAAGGCAGTCGCTTAACCAACTGAGCCACCCAGGCACCCTATTTTCTTTTCTTTTCTTTTTTTTTTAAAGATTTTATTTATTTGACAGAGAGAGACACGGTGGGAGAGGGAATACAAGCAGGGAGAGTGGGAGAGGGAGAAGCAGGCTTCCCACGGAGCAGGGAGCCCGATGCGGGGCTCGATCCCAGGACCCTGGGATCATGACCTGAGCCGAAGGCAGACGCTTAACAACTGAGCCACCCAGACGCCCCTTATTTTATTTTCTTAAAGATTTTATATATTTGACAGAGAGCACAAGCAGAGGGAGTGGTAGGCAGAAGGAGAGGGAGAAGCAGCTCCCTGCTGAGCAAGGAATCTGATGGCTTGATCCTAGGACCCTGGGACCATAACCTGACACTTAACTGACTGAGCCACCCAGGGAGCCCCCCCCTCTTTTTTTTAATTGTGATCAAGTAAGAACAACACCAGAAAATAGAGAAAAACCTACTGTGTTCTCTGCCTGTGCATTAGTCAAGACAATGTATGAAATGCAGTCTGTCCTCAGAAATGTTTGGGCCAGGTGGAGTTAAACTCTTGGAACACAAGAGCTGTCCAGTGTGGTGCTAACTTCTAGGAACATTGTAGAAGTTCAGAGAAGTGAGAGACCAATGTGTGCCGCCCTCTTGGGAGAAGGCTTCATGGGAGGGTTTCACGAGGATGTGGAAGGGATTGTCTTAGTTTTGGAAAATATTTGAATCCACGGTAATTCTTACAGTGTAGTTTGTGCAAAATCTATTGCTTTGAGGAGGATATAGAGATGAGCAGGACATGACTTCTTGTCTTATTGGGTAGATGGTGGACAACACCGAAAGCTAGGGATGACCTCCATGAATGCAGCGGAATGTGTCTGCAAAGGAGGTAGTACAAATAGTATGCTAGAATTTTAGAGGAGGGAAGAAATTACGCTCCCACCCTCCTACCCCCACCACACACTCTGCCTCCTGGGGGAGCGGCTGCGTGGATCATGGCGTTGAGCGGGGTGCCACAGTGGACATTTTAAAGGAGATACTAAGTTCTAAATGGCATCAGGAAGCCCAACTGGCTAAAAATACAGGCCCTGAGAGGATGGAGGAGACGTGTTATTGCGGAAGAGGGAGAAGCGGATTTGGGTATTATTACTGAGGACACAGCAGTGGATGGATAAGTTTGTTGAAGAGTAAGTTTAATTTCACAGATGTTAAAAAAATTCTAAACACTAATTTCAATTAATATAAACATTGTTTTTTAGAGGGGCTTTTATTTTCAGCTTACGTGGTACTTTCTTTCCGTAGAGCTTGCCGTGGTGGACTTTGAGATGTGTGAGTGTTCACCAGCAGATACTGGAGGAGCGCTCCCCGCAGCTCTCTGCTCTTGCTGGAGACTGTATCGAGGAAGGTATGGGACAGATTTTGTTTGATGCAGGCGTGCGGCTCCAGGCTCATTGCTCAGCTGAGACAGTCCTTTTTAGTTTATTATTATTATTTTTTTATAGGTAATAGTAACTTTCTGGTTGAGGTTGTTTCTTTTTTTCCCCTTTTTTTCTGGGTATGGAATATCACAAATTATTGGCATGTCAGATTATAGAATTTCTTTTTGCCTTTGAATTTTAAAAGAGGTAATCATTATCATTTATATTGCCTATTCAGAAAATGATTTGTTCTATGCACGTTACCATGATTTTATCACAGACTGCTTAAAAGTATTTTAGTTTTTCTTTGTTCTTTAATCTCAGAAGCCTCTTTGGAAACTAATGTAAACTTCCTTTATTTAAAAAAAAATTCCTTAACTTTCCTTACTTTCCCTTTTTGAATCATGTTATCTAAGATTAGCATATGTTTATGTATTTCTCTTAGAACAAAAAAAATTGAGAAATTAATTTCAACTAAATTACCTAGCTTAGTAATCTTTATTACTGCACAAACTAACATCCTCTTAGTGTATTCTGGCCTAGCTTGTTACTACATAGATGTACCCTTAAAGGAAACAGACTCCACGTGGAATAAATTGTGCCAAATTCATGCAGAGTAGAAAATTACTTACCCGCTATCCTGTTGAGTACATGAAGAAAGCCTTTGTTTTTTTAACATTTGGCAGAAAATACATTTTACTAAGGATGACAATAGGTAGAGAGGCATTTTTACATTTTATATTATTTTTTTATTATATGTAACATATATACACAAAAGTACCTAAAATGTAAATGAAAGAATAAACCACACACCTCTGTCAGTGCCCCCCACTGCCTTTGTTACAGTTGCCCTTCACATTTCCTAGGGAAGCATTTTGAAAAGAGGAAAAATCTTGGGTACCTTGACACTTGGTTTCCCTGGGCTTTTGGAATGATTATTCTTAGCAAAAGTTGCAAAACAAAGCAAAGCAAAAACAAAAACAGATTCCCTTGTAGTGAAGAAGCACTTAAACACAGATAAACTTGGACTTGGTAACGAACTTCAGAGTTACAGAGAAGGGGTTTGACCTTAGGTGTGTCTGATACCAAAGCCCAAACTCGTTTCACATAGCAAGAGTATGTCTGGTGTGAGTGTGTGTACAGTGCTCCCCCTTATGCATGGTTTGGACTTCCATGGTTTAATTACCTGCAGTCATCTGTGGCCTGGAGGCAGATAATCTGCCTTCTGACCTCTTGTCTCAAGGTCATTAGAAGCCTCACGCTACATCACAATGTCTGCATCATTTCCCGCACTGCATCTCATCACATGGGCATTTTATCCCACATCATCACAAGAAGGGTGAGTACAGTACAATAACGTATTTTGAGAGAGAGAAAAAGTGTAGTATATACAGGGTTCGGTACTACTGTGGTTTCATGCATCCACTGGGGGTCCTGGGACGTATCCCCCTTGGATAAAGGGGGATGCATGGGGGAAGGGGTCATTTGCATCCCTCGGGGTGGAGGAGCAGTGATCTGTACTTGATGGAGTAGACATTCACGAAGGCATAAAACAACTCAACATGTGTGCATACGTAACTGCAAGAAGCTCCCATACCTTTCTTTAGTCTGTTTCCTTCAAGTTACATCTATGTAGTAACAAGCTGGGCCGGATACACTAGAGAGGATGTTAGTTTGTGCAGTAATAAATACTACTAAGCTAGGTAATTTGGTTGAAATTAATTTCTCAATTTTTTTTTTGTTCTAGGGTAGAAATACATAAGCTATGCTAATCTTAGATAAAATGAAAAGCTGTACATGATTCAAAAAGGGAAAGTAAGGAAAATATTATTCAATGAGTATAGTAATTGATTCATTTATATTATTTTTTGCCAAGACTTAGACCATTTATATTCTTTTAGGATTTTAGGTAATACAAGACTGTGGAATTAGCAAGGATGTGTTAAATCAGACTTTGCACATATATATATACACACACACACACACATATACATATATTCTGCTACAGAATTGAAACCTGACATATGATAGATTAGTTGTTTTATTACATATAAGGAGTTAACTTTTTCTATACAGTAATGTTTCTAAAGTAACAGAACTGAAAAACAGTCTATCCCTCTTTTCTACAGTAGTAGTCTTTGGTTTAATGCTTTTGGGTTATAAAAGATTTTTATGAGCAAATTTAGCCTACTGAACCATCTTTGTTTTCACTGACTGTAGATTCTCTAGACTGTGAGTTCCTTGTGAGCTGGGGTTTTTGTTTTTTTTTTTAACCTCTTTCCGCTTAGCATAGTGCCTAGAAAATAGTAAGTATTTAGTACATGTTTGTTGAATAACAACAGCTAAGGTTTATTGAGGCCTTTCTACATGTACTTTTAGGGAAGAAGTTTTAGAATTTCCTCTATTTGTCCTTCATCTCAGTAGTAACAACTTGCATCTGACTTAATTTCTGTACAAGAGTGTTTCAAAAAGTGGAATATTATAGCAGAGAGGACAAAATTGATCCTACCTGGATGCCATATGGACTTTGAATCTCTCCTAATAGTGTTGCCTAGGGGTGGAGTTCTCTTCAAAATGAAATACAGAGTGAACCTTGGAGTAAATGAAGACCCGACGCCCCATTTAGCAGACAAGTTGTCCTCTCTCTTTAGTAAAATGAAGCCTATGTAGCCTGAGTCTCCCCCATTCATGCTGTTGCATATTTTTGAAATGATGTGAGAGATGCTTCATAAATGAACTTAGTGCAAAGGAGGAAGAAGAGTGGGGATGAGTTTCTAGTTCCTGAAATTGGGTAAAGTTTTGAAAGTCAAGGATGACTTGGAGGCACCTGGGTGGCTCAGATGGTTAAGCGGCTGCCTTCGGCTCAGGTCACGATCCCAAGGTCCTGGGATCGAGCCCCTTATCGGGCTCCCTGCTCAGCGGGGAGCCTGCTTCTCCCTCTCCTGCTTACCCTGCTTGTGTTCTCTCTCTCGCTGTGTCTCTCTGTCAAATAAATAAATAAAATCTTTGAAAAAAAAAAAAAAGTCAAGGGAGACTTGAACATCACTGATAGTAATGGGGAAAAAAGTTGCCTTTTCCAGAGGATAGTGAAAGCATTTGGAATAAGATGACATCACTATTCAGCCCATGGTTTGATTTTGTAGAAAGGTAATTACATTGTACTGCTTAGGATATTATACAGTTTCCTATGCTTTGTTATACTGTTATGGAAAATTGGTAAGCGAACAAAAAACAAGATGTCACTGGGACTTGTTTTTCCTTTTTATAGGATATCAGATTTGATGCATTTGCTATCAGGAAAGTCACATTTCTTCCCTTAATCCCATATTATATAAATTTGCATTTATGGCTACATTTTTACCACATTTCAGTGGCTAATGATTGTAATTATTAATTATTAAGAAAAGAAAAAAATACCCTTCCTTATATGCCATTTTATTTTTATTTTTATTTTTTTTAAAGATTTTATTTATTTATTCATGAGAGACAGAGAGAGACAGAGGCAGAGGGAGAAACAGGCTCCCCGCGGAGCAGGGAGCCTGATGTGGGACTCAGTCTCAGGACCCTGGGATCATGACCTGAGCCGAAGGCAGACGCTTAACCGACTGAGCCACCCAGGCGTCCCCCTTATATGCCATTTTAAAAGGGAAAAACAATATGGTGTGTTTTAGAGAGAATTCTATTCTATGGGGTAAAATTAAGTTTCCAAACAGAAAGAGTTAAGTAAGACTGGAAAATATGACTCTTAAGTGATTCATTCCCCAAGTGGTCTTGATTCTTTTTAGCAATGTATTTCAGCATATCATTAGCTTTGCTTACAACTAAGCATTTTTTATGTTGCTGTTCTAGGCTTATCAACAACATTTTCCATTTTATCTAGTCATAAATTGGTCCTTTTTGGCTATGTTTAGGTAGGTCTGCAGATAGTCTTAAACTGCAACATTTCATAAACAATTTTATTTAAAAAAAAAAGTTTGGTTCTGGGATTTCACCCAAATGTTGACCAAGCAGTCAGTTATAACTGAAATACTGCTCAGTGTCCAGAGAAGGATATTATATTTGAAATGTTGCCCTTGAAGGATCATGAAAAGTTGGCAGGATTTTTTTTCAGTCCATGAAACAAAAGTGAGGATTTCATGGACAACTGTGATCTTTATCTTTTTGTCCAGGAATGTGACATCAGTACAATGTAATGGAATAGAACCCATCGGAATGTCAGCATAACTTTGCTGGACTGATCACATCTATGAAAGGAGTAAGTTAGAGTCTTGCAAAGTATGCTCCTCAGTGTGATTGAGGCACTCTTTTGGATGTCACACCAGTGAAACCACGATTCTCTAAAAGACTGCTTAGGTGTACACACAGCCATTTATTGTGGGAGCCGATACTGAAAATGCATTCCGTATAGTGCATGAGATGTAATATTGCAGTGTAGCTGTTTGATGATGAGCTTATGAAGTCTAAGGGAAAACGGGTTGAAATGCTTTGTCCAAGAGTTCTGCTGTGACATCTCCAGGCAACTCTGTGACTCTAGGGTTAGATTGTTTCCACATCAAAAGAGCTGATCGAGAGATTAGTCTCTAGGTGACTGATGAGTGCACTGATTTTTTTTTTTTTTTTAAAGATTTTATTTATTTATTTGAAGAGAGACACACAGCGAGAGAGGGAACACAAGCAGGGGGAGTGGGAGAGGGAGAAGCAGGCTTCCCGTGGAGCAGGGAGCCCGATGAGGGGCTCGATCCCAGGACCCCGGGATCAAGACCCGAGCCGAAGGCAGACGCTTAACGACTGAGCCACCCAGGCGCCCCGCACTGATTTTTTTTTTTTTAAAATTGATACTTTGGGGGCGCCTGGGTGGCTCAGTTGGTTAAGCGACTGCCTTCGGCTCAGGTCATGATCCTGGAGTCCTGGGATCGAGTCCCGCATCGGGCTCCCTGCTCAGCAGGGAGTCTGCTTCGTCCTCTGACCCTCCCCCCTCTCATGTTCTCTCTATCTCATTCTCTCTCTCAAATAAATAAATAAAATCTTAAAAAAAAATAAAAATAAAAAAAAAATAAAAAATTGATACTTTGGAATGAATGTTATTAAATACACTGAATATGATTAATTATAATTATCCGTAGAGATTTCACTTTAACATAGCATGAAAATAATCTTATAAGAAGGGATTTTGAGGGGCGCTAGGGTGGCTCAGTCGTTAAGCGTCTGCCTTCGGCTCAGGTCATGGTCCCAGGGTCCTGGGATCGAGCCCCGCGTCGGGCTCCCTGCTCAGCGGGGAGTCTGCTTCTCCCTCTCCTGCTCCCCCCGCTTGTGCTCTCTCTCCCGCTGTGTCTCGTTCTGTCGAATAAATAAATAAAATCTTAAAAAAAAAAAAGGGATTTTGATTTTAGCATACATTTTAAATGTACTGGGTGACATTTGCATCCAGAAGGTCATGAACATTCATTTCCATGGAGAACCTACTGATTTGTTAAAATAATAAATATTTGTCTACTGGGTTGACATGTTCCTCTATTTTTTTTTTAAAGATTTTATTTATTTATTTATTTGACAGAGAGAGAGATAGTGAGAGCAGGAACACACGCTGGGCTGCCTGATACAGTAGCCACTAGCTATCTGTGACTATTTAAATTTAAATAAAGTAAAATAGATGAAATAAACAATTCAGTTCCTTAGTTTTGGTAGCCACATTCGAAGTGCCCCAAAGCCACGTGTAGCTATCGGCTACCATTTTGGACGGTGCAGCTAGAGAATACTTACATCATCAGAGGAAGTTTCATTGGACAGAACTGCTGTTGAGCAACAGACAGTGACTGGGTCGATCTGTCCTTCATTCTATATGACCAGCCCCCCAGTTACTTAAGGCTACCGTCACTATCACTTCACATCTGAAGGGTTGTACCTGACTTGTAGGCTCTTTCTTGGCCTTTGTTCCTTCTCCTTCATCAGTACTGATTTGGTTTTTCTAGATACCAATTTCATCATGTCACTTTTTTGATGAGGAAAGCCATTAATGATTTCCAGTTTTACCTTTGACTTTATATTGTCTACCCAATTTCATATATTTTTTTAAAGATTTTATTTATTTATTTATTTGACAGAGAGAGACAGAGCGAGAGAGGGAACACAAGCAGGGGGAGTGGGAGAGGGAGAAGCAGGCTTCCCACTGAGCAGGGAGCCCAATGCGGGGCTCGATCCCAGGACTATGGGATCATGACCTGAGCCGAAGGCAGACGCTTAACGACTGAGCCACCCAGGCACTCCCCCCGATTTCATATTTAATAAAAATTGTTTTGGGGATGCTTGCTGTGTTTCCGTCACTGCGCTAGGTGCTAGGGATATCAGTGAATGCAGTAGGCAGTAGAAACAAAGGGCATAACGAGGAAGGAGTAAAGCAAAGGATGTGGTTAGTCTAAACCTGAGAAATCAGAGGAGGCTTCATAAAGTGCCTCTTGCTTGAACTGACTCATGAAGAATGAGTAAGAATTTATTAGGTGAAGTTGGAAAGGGCATATAACATGTACAAAGAGAGACACAGAGACTTGAAACGTCTTTGTGCACTTGGGATTTCCGATAGTTCTGAATGGCCGGAGTAGAGTGGGAGGGTGGGTTGTATGTCAGGTGATGAGGAGCTAGGTCACCGGGACGTTAGATATTCATCTTGGTGGTAGCCATCAAAGGGTTATGCACTTGTGCACTCCTGGGATATTTACTGAGCACCAGCTATGATAGGTGGTGCATATACAGCAGTGAACAAGAGCCATGTGGACCCTTCTTTTGTGAGCCTTATGGAATAGAAGTGAATTGGAGCCAAATTTCTACCCATCTTTCAATGTCTGCCCTCCTGAAAAGGGTTGGTTTAACTATCCCAGCCTTATGGATCTTCCCTCTTTGGTACTTACGGTCAGTACCACACAATCTCACATCATATTAACCGTGTGTTGAATAATGATTATGTGTCTTCTCCTAGGTCTTCTTCCCATCCTCTCGTTAGGGAAGATCAGGGCTTAAACCTTGCTGTAGGATCTAGCACAATTCTAAGCATCTATAATAATTCAGGAGATGTTGATTAAAAGTCAAAGGAATAGAGGGAAATCGTTGAGAAGGGGAGAGAGGCAGGAGAAGGATGGAGCATTGGAGGTGCAGCAGTAGGAAATCAGTTTGAGAACTATGGCGATCAGGGAGGAAAGGAGTTGTTTTGTTTTTGTTTTCATTTTTTAGAGGAAAGGCATTGGAGTTGGCTAGCAGTTTCCTGTTTTGACGTGATGTCACAAATCTGTGAAGGCTGGCTTATGATTATGAATTCGTAGGATACATTTTTTCCCCTTCTCCTAGTGCCATTTTTCTTGCTGACCTCTCTGCATGGCCGACTTATCTCCTTTTAACCTTCAGTGAAGATACAGTTCTTTGAGTTTCAGCTTCAAATGCAGTCTCCTGCTAGATTGGCCGCTCTGGGTGGTCCAGGCCTCCTCATCTTTTGTCTTTGGTGTTCCTTGCAGCCATAAAAATGAAATTCCCAGGTCCGTAAGCTTCGGTAGTTAGCTTTAGGGCAGAATATGGTGTCAGTACATGCTTAATTCCTGAGGTTCGGTTTTCATTTAGTTTTTGTTCTCTGAGGATTCCTTTGTTCTCAGCACAATTGTTAACATAAAAATATATTACACATTTTATTTATTTATTTACTTATTTTTACACAGACCTTATAGTACTTACAGCATTTAATGTAGTTGACCTCGGCTTTGTTCACACTGACTCCAGTGACTTGTATTTGGGTTTTCTGTGCTTGAGACTCTGCTCGGTTGCTGCCATTGCCCTTGGTTTGTTTTCTTTCAGGATCAACGTGGGTACTTTCATACTTACATACTTACATTTCAAGTTTCATATAAAATCTTATTTTTAATTCCTTCCCTGGCAATTCTTTCCTGGATTTTTAGCTTTGCATAATTATACTGACAATTGAGTCAGCATCCTAAAGTCACCAATATTAATCCTCCTACTCCAATATCACGTGATCTTCTAAATTTACTAGTTAACAAAAAATGCCCAAGGCCAGCCACAGCAGATACTAGTGAACCATATAACATCGAATCCCGTGCACAGGGAATGTTTTCAGCATCTAAAATTCCTAGGAGCTTAAAGGGCTTCCCCTAGTGGCGCCTGGGTGGCTCAGTCGCTTAAGTGTAGGAATCTTGGTTTGGGTTCAGGTAATGATCTCAGGGTTGAGAGGTTGAGTCCCACCTTGGGCTCCACGCTCGGCATGGAGTCAGCTTGTCCCTCTCCCTCCCCCTTGTCTCCATCCCCCCTCGTGCATGTGTGTACACTTTCTCAAATAAATGAATTAAATCTTTATTTTTATTAAGCTTTTATTTATTTGAGAGAGAGAGAGAGAAAGGGAGAGCATGAGTGGGGGGAGAGGGAGAAACAGACTCCCCACTGAGCAGGGAGCCCCACCCAGGGCTGGATCCCAGGAACCCCTGGGATCATGACCTGAGCAGAAGGTAGACACTTAACTGACTGAGTCATCCTAGCACCCCATGAATAAAATCTTAAAAAATAAATAAATAAATAAAGGGCTTCCCCTTGGCAGGCTCACCAGGCTTTAGTGCTGTAGCCATGGTTTTCATTGGGTGCCTGGGGCCCTGTCTGGCCTGTGGTATATATTAGACATTTTAAATGCAGACTTTAAATCCAGCTTTTTTTTTTTTTTAAGATTTATTTATTTTAGAGAGAGAGAGAGAGAGAGCATTAGTGGGAGGGGTAGAGGGAGAGGGAAAGAGAATCTCAAGTATTCTGCACCAAGCTCAGAGCCCAATGTGGGGCTCGATCTCACTCCTGAGATCAGGACCTGACCTGAAACCAAGAGTCAGATGCTTAACTGGCTGAGCCACCCAGGTTCTCCTAAATCCAGCTTTTTAAAAGTGTTTTTATTGGAAAAGTAATTTAACATGCCGTTGGAATTTAAAGATTAAACTAATTCTTAAGGGCGCCTGGGTGGCTCAGTTGGTTAAGCGACTGCCTTTGTCTCAGGTCATGATCCTCGAGTCCCGGGATCGAGTCCCGCATCAGGCTCCCTGCTCAGTGGGGAGTCTGCTTCTCCCTCTGACCCTCTTCCCTCTTGTGCTCTCTATCTCTCATTCTCTCTCTCTCTCAAATAAATAAATAAAATCTTAAAAAAAAAATCAGGACTTATCTTCCTATTTTTTTTCCTAAAGATTTTTATTTATTTTATTTTATTTTTTTTAAAGATTTTATTTATTTGACACAGAGAGAGCAACAGCGAGAGAGGGAACACAAGCAGGGGGAGTGGGAGAGGGAGAAGCAGGCTTCCCGCAGAGCAGGGAGCCCGATGCGGGGCTCGATCCCAGGACCCTGGGATCATGACCCGAGCCGAAGGCAGACGCTTAACGACTGAGCCACCCAGGCGCCCCTTTATTTATTTTTTTTAGAGAGCGAGCGAGAGAGAAACAGCATGAGAGGGGAGAGGGTCAGAGGGAGAAGCAGGCTCCCCGCCGAGCCGGGAGCCCGATGCGGGACTCGATCCCAGGACCCTGGGTTCACGACTTGAGCCGAAGACAGACGCTCAACCATCTGAGCCACCCAGGCGCCCCTTATCTTCCTATTTTATTTAACAATCTTTGACCCCTGAACACATAAGATGTAGAAGAAACCTAAGTACAAGCTCAAAGCCAATTATACAAATACACACACATACACACACAGATAGGTAGGTGGGTAGGAGGGGAGATAATACAGAGAACCAGCTTTGGGCATTTATGTGACTTATTTATGTGTTATTAGGTTAGTTTAAATTTGATAGCCTTCCCTAGGCTTACATGAGCTAGGGAATGGCTATCATGGCTACAGCACTATCCATCAGACGTCTGCTTAAATGCAAAAACAGCCTTTCTGTGTTTATTGAGAGATTTTAAAAAACCTTGGCCAAGTTTCACATCCCTTGATATATGTTTGTACCCAGAACCTTTTGGGAAGATAACTGTCATCGACAGCTAAGAAGAATCCTGTCACTTATGAACTGTGCTAGCATGATAGAAGGTCACTATATTTCTGAGAAAAGTGGCTAGACACTCAGGAGTAATGGGCAAAGGGAAAGAAAGTTAATTAAAAGCACTAAGAGCACTGAATATTACCAGTTCCAGCTTTTCTTGAGTTTGGTTTGTGTGGAGGAGATCTACTGAAGGAGTTTCATTGTGAGAAGTTCATGTTCTTCAAAAAGACCTGTTTGTCTTTTGAAGTAAGACATGTACATCTTGACTTACTCTGAGTCCAGAGAATCTCTATTTAAAGGGCTGGCAGTATATAGAAAAACACTTTTTTTTTTTTAAGTAGGCTCCACACCCAGCATGGAGCCCAACGTGGGGCTTGAACTCATGACTCTGAGATCAAGACCTGAGCTGCGATAAAGAGTTGGATGCTTAACTGACTGAACCACCCAGGTGCCCAAGAAAAACACCTCCTTTTTCAGACTCATTTTAATTTCGGTTCAGAAGAAAATAAAAGATATCTATTTCATTGCTATAAGTATTTCTGTCAGATAATTAGGTGATGAAGGAGATCGGGTTGTGTAATGGCACCTCTACGCACGTATTCTTCCTCTGCCAACTCCCTCCTCGCCCCCGTTTTCCCAATAAGCATCGATTCAAATTCTGGCTTTGCCACTTAACTAAGGTGACTAGTCGGTAAGCTGAGTTCAAGTTTCTAATGAATCAAATAGGAATAGTGTCAACCTCAAAGACATCATTGTGAGAATAACACGATGTGTAAAATACCTCATGCCAGGCAGATTGGGCATTCAGTGTATATCCCTTCCCTTTCAGCTTGAATGGTAGAGAACAGATTCTCCCATCTTGGGACACTGGAAGTGCATTTCCTGTTCATTTATTATGCATTAGTTCTTTAACATTTTTAAAAACTCTTTTTTAATTGAAGTATAATTAGTGTACAGTGTTATATTAGTTTCACATTATGTGTTAATTCTTGTGGACTGCTGTGTGAAATGCTGACTAACCCATTACTGGAAGCATTTGTGAGGGATAGTTTGTCAGGGATATTGTAGAGGTCTGGACCGGGTGACCTGTAGATGCCCCCTGCAACTTGGTGTGTGTCAGCTGACCTCTCTATTACATATAATTAATTTTGACAGTCATTTCATTTCAGTCACTGTGTTATCAGGTTATTATCCTCCCATCTTTTCAGCTCAGGTATTTAGAGAAATCAGAATCTGACTGCTAAACCAATATGCATTCTATATTTGATATTAATATGGTCATATATATCTTTGTATATCTGTTTCTCCTTTGAAGGGAGGACTTCTGCATTCTTTATGAGGGAAACCCTAAGCTGATCTCTCCATTAGATTTTCTGTAGTGTTTAACTCTTTGTAGATTCATTTGGTACTTTGCATCTTCACTTTGTGTTGCCATATTTTTTAATAGCACAATTAAAACAAGCACTCTAGGGGCGCCTGGGTGGCTCAGTCGTTGGGCGTCTGCCTTCAGCTCAGGTCATGATCTCAGGGTCCTGGAATCGAGTCCCACATCGGGCTCCCTGCTCAGTGGGAAGCCTGCTTCTCCCTCTCCCACTCCCCCTGCTTGTGTTCCCTCTCTCGCTGTGTCTCTCTCTGTCAAATAAATAAATAAAATCTTAAAAAAAAAAAAAAAAACCCAAACCAAGCACTCTAAAATTAGAGCAGGTTTATGAATTGTGTTTCCTAGGATTGTGTGGAGTAAAGGAGGGATGTATGTAATGTCCTTAGCTTTTTGCTTGGAACATGTGAATGCTTAGGGAATGCTGGCTATGAACTTTGATTGTACTTGTGTTCCTCATCTTCCAGATTTAAAATTTTTTAAGAGCAGGGACTGTGAAATATATATGCTTCACGTACTGTGGACTCAACATTTTAGTCATTTGCTCATTTTACTTAATCATAGATTTTCATTTTCATCATAGTTTTTAATGTTTCATCTTATATCTTGCAGTGATGAAACTAGAGGATCTGTTTGTAGGTGCTTCCGGTCAGTATTTGGCTATTCAATTCCATCTGGAGTGTGCATATATATTTTTATATTATTATGAATATACAAAAGCAAAAGATCAGTTCAACATTGCTAAAGACATCAGCAAATTACAAATTGATTTGACAGGTAAGACTTGTTACTTTTTGTGGATGATTGACTTATTTTTATGATAAAACTAATATAAACATTGGCAGTTTGGCTGTATTGTTTGGTTACATTTGATTTTTTCTGTTCTATTCTTTGCTTTAAAAAAATTGGTTTTAAAGATTTTATTTTAAAAAATTCACAGTTTTAGAACAAGTCTGAAATGAAACATTTTCTTTATTCCTGGAGATTCTCCTTTATTTTCCAGTCTGGTTAGCCACGTGTTAGTGATATATATATATGGTAGCCAGGTAGTACACAAATGAACTTTTTCTTTTTTTTTTTTTAAATTAAGCTCTGTGCCCAGTGTGGGACTTGAACTTAAGACTCTGAGATCAAGAGTCACATGCTCTACCGACTGAGCCAGCCAGGCGCCCCCACAAATGAACTTTTGACCATTTGTTGATGGGTGTGAGTTTCCTGAAGTTCCTCCTGACTCCCACATTTGCTGTGGCCTCTTTACATTGCCCTTTCTTGTAAATACCCACCTATGGCTTCCATCTGCTTTTTTTGTCTTCAGAACAGAAATTGTCGACTGTTTTAGATTCAGTGCCTTAGCATGCTGGCGTATTGTTGGCACTCAGACATTTGTTGAATGAACAAATAAGTTAAAGAATTTCTCCAGAAACCTCTGTATTTCTTCCGAATACAAAAAAGAAATATTGGTCGCTTTTTATGTCTTGCTCTATCCCTGGGGTGTTACAATATCATTGCCATTCAGTATTGATCGGGTTAATGAAGTCCCACAGTATCAGTTCGAGCACACCACTTACACCTCTGGAACCTGAGTTCAGCATTCCAGGCTGTGTCTGTGAAGGTCGAAGGGATTGAACCTATTTGTCCTTCCTGGACTTCGTCTAGATTACTCTAAGGTCCATTCTTACCCCCTAAATTCTGTGCTTCCTATTCAGCTGGTCTTGTCAATAAAATCTTTCAAGTATATTATGAGTTAAATATGACTTTGTGGCCTGGTCTGGGATCTTAGCCATCTTTTGTTACATTGTTTGTATGGGGAAAATTATTAAATACCCAGCTTAGAACTTTCGGAACAATGGCCATATGTAAGTTGGAGTCTTGTCTGTATTTGAAAATATAGTTCTATATAATATAACTTGTGAGGTTAGCTTCAGAGATTATATTTTTAAATGTTTTGGCCCTCTGGGACTTTTTTGGGGCTATTTAAAAACTAATGGCACAGTATTCTGTATAGTCAGCTTTAACTGCTGGTATATTTACTAGCTAGTTCTTCATATTTTTTTCCAAGCTAAGAGCAAAGAACTTAAAAATACAAATGTGGTACTCACAAATATAAAATGAAAATCAGATTACTATTTTTTTCCATTAAACTGTAGCCCTTCTATAAAAAAGTGAGCTGTTAGACCATCTCAGTAGCTGTTTTTGTGTAGCATGTTTAAAAGGTTGATGTATAATTTAGATCCAGACTCATTGCAGGATAAAATCCAGACTTCTTAGACTGGTCTTTACAATCAAGGGTCTTTGTAATCTGAAGCTTGCCAGAGAGTGGATATTAGAACTGTTGCTTCTATTAAAGCTATTCTGTAGCAAGTTATTTCGGATATAAAATGGAAAAAATGTTGGTGTTAAACGAAGCCAGATAGAATAATAGAAAGACTGTTGGATTTAGAACCTGGAGACCCTGGCTTTAAGCTCTGGCTCTGAGACTGAAAGTCCCCGTGATCTTAACCAAGTAACTATACCTCGGAACCTCTGTTTTTCCATCTGCTATATGAGGATGATGATACTTCTTCTACCTATGAAAATTTTGGGGGAAGGAGGTAGTTTGATGCAAAAGTGAGTATCTGTAGGGGCGCCTGGGTGGCTCAGTTGGTTAAGCGACTGCCTTCGGCTCAGGTCATGATCCTGGGGTCCCAGGATCAAGTCCCGCATCAGGCTCCCTGCTCAGCGGGGAGTCTGCTTCTGCTTCTGACCCTCTCTCCTCTCTCTCTCATTCTCAGATAAATAAATAAAATCTTAAAAAAAAAAAAAAAGTGAGTATCTGTAATCTAGTGGCATAAATCTTGGGTTTGGGTTCTGGCCCCATAGGTTACTGGCTTTATAATTTTATATTTATTTTTATTTTTTATTTTCTGCCCCTGGCTTTATAATTTTATAAGTGGTTTTAAGATAATCACCGAGTCGCAGGTCTTTTTTTTTTTTTTTAATGTGAAATGGAGTAAATACCTTTACAGACTTTAAAGTACTCTGAAAATATTACTTTTCATGATTGTACAGTAGATCTGATAGACAATTTAATATGTTTTTTTCAGGTGCTTTGGGGAAAAGGACACGGTTCCAGGAAAATTATGTGGCACAACTTATTCTAGATGTAAGAAGGGAAGGGGATGCCTTTTCACATTGTGAATTCAGTCCAGTACCTACTCCTCAGGAACATTTAACCAAGGTGAGTAGGAGCGTAAGTTATTTAAATTACCATCCAAATCTAACAGGTTCAGTAGGTGAGTTTTGTAGTAACACTGAATGTTTTGGGAAGAGGCTTCATTTTGTTCCTTCTTGAGCTTTTTCATGGTAGCTGGGGGTTTTAGAAAATACCCAAGCAAACCAACGTGTGTTTAAGCCTTTTTTACCCTTAAATAGAGATAAAATGTCGTTTTTCTTTTAGACTTCATTAATATGAATTAGTAATGCAGTCAGTTACGTATTACTCTTCCTTGAAAAAATTCAAAAGACAGACTGGGTAGAGCCTAATTTTTCTAGCTGCTACTGTATTTGTTGCCTTAACTTTTGCCTTCTGTGGATATTTTTGAATATTAAGAGACTTGAAATTTCTTAGGCTTCTTCAAAATATATAAACAGATGATAAGAATTTCTTTTTACGAGAGTTCTGATCCTTTGTTACTGTCATTATTGGGCTGATTGCTGCCTTATTATGTTTTTCTTGACTTGGCTAATGCATTCTCTTTGTTTTTGTTTTTGTTTTTTTAAGATTTTATTCTTAAGTCTCTACACCCAGTGGGGGCTTGCACTTATAACCCTGAGATCAAGAGTCACATATTCTACCAACTCAGCCAGCCCCATGCATTCTCTTCTTGTAGCTTAAATTTACGGCTTTTTGTCAGTTTACCTACTTAAATGCCTTTCCATCTGCTTCCATAGAGGTCATTAGCATTTATATTTTCTTACTGTGGAGATTCCAAGCCAACGCTTCTGGTTGTCCTTTGCCTGATGTTACTGTCTCTGAAACCTACCCTTCATTCCAGAGCCTATAAACAAATTTACCCTGGGTACACTGAACATTAAAATTCTATTCTGCATGGAAAATAGTGCCAAGGGGAGGGGCTAGGGCTGCGAACAAAGAGTGACAGCAGTCAGGAGTCCCAGGGAAAGCCTTTGATGAGCTATTGCACACTGCTGGGCTTGTTCCAAGCACTCTCTTGTTTGCTTTTGAGATAACTTCAGGGAGGAACCGCTGTTGATTCTAAGAGGAGACGGAAGGAAGGGAGGAAGGGAGAGATGTAGAAACTCAGGGATAATACTACACAGTGCTGTCTATACTTCGTGATGCGGGTTGAGCTGTAGTGAAGTGGGTTTCTACTGCTGTGTTGATGCTGGTCAGGGAACATGGTGCTGTTACCAGCCTCAGACCTCTCTTCTTCCCTCATTACATGTATGGCGTCTCCTCTTTAGATCCCCCTTTTTTTCCTAAGCCTTTTGATGTAACCCAAGCTCCTCCCTAACTCTTAGATTAACTGCCATAAACCTGATTTTTAGGCCATCGCATAAGCATCAGTGAAAAGAGATTCCATTCTGCAGTCCACACATTTAATTCAGTAATCCATTGTTTATTGTTTTTTTATATGGAGTTCTCTTATTGAAAATTGTCTCAGGGGCTCCTGGGTGGCTCAGTTGGTTAAGCGTCTGCCTTCGGCTCAGGTCGTGATCCCAGGGTCCTGGGATCGAGCCCCGCATAGGGCTCCCTGCTCAGCGGGGAGCCTGCTTCACTCTCTCCCTCTGCCTGCCACTCCCCCTGCTTGTGCTCTCTCTTTCTCTGTCAAATAAATAAATAAAATCTTTTTTTTTAAATAAATAAAATCTTAAAAAAAAAAAAGAAAAGAAAATTGTCTCCTGGGATGATAAATAGGATATGATGACTATTATGAGGAATGTAAAAAGATGATATACAATTTAATATAGAATTTATTGAATCTTTCATATTTGAAGTAAAATACATTCAGATAATCTTAATTACTACTTAGAGGTAAAAGGTAAAAATTATATGATGTAGGTATTGATTAGATAGAAACTGCTTTATACTTTTGAGCAGAAGACAGTTGCTTATTTAATTAGTTATATATCCTGTTTCCTTATATCAAAGGCACTATTAAATTATAAAATACACTCTCTTTTTTTTTTAAGATTTTATTTATTTGAGAGAGAGAGAGAAGGTGAGAGAGCAGCAGAGGAAGAGGGAGAGGGAGCAGCAGGCTCCCCACTGAGCAGGAAGCCCGATGTGGGGCTCAATCCCAGGACCCAGGGATCATGACCTGAGCTGAAGGGAAACGCTTAACTGACTGAGCCACCCAGGTGTCCCTAAAGTACACTATCTTTTTAATAACCAATCCTTGGGGGAAAAAAAAGGATCACTATTATACCAATTTTAGTTATTACAAAATATATCCTGATTAGAAATGTTACAGTGTGAATATGTGTATCTTAGAATTGAGGAAACAGTAACTTTATTGCCAGTGAGGAACATATTTCCCTTTAGACCTTCCTAGATTTTTAATCTGTTATTAATGGGGAATTACATAGACTTAAGCCATTGGAGATCAGGGTTTAATAAGCCAACAGTTAGGAGCAACCCCGATGTGCAAATGAAAGACACAATCTCTGTTCTTGAGATGCCTGGGTGGCTCATCAGCTAAGCGCCTGTCTTGATATCGGCTCAGGTCTTGATCTCAGGGTTGTGGGATTGAGTCCCACATCCGGCTCCGTGCTTGGTGCGGAGTCTGCTTGTCCCTCTCTCTCTCTCTCTCTGCTTCAACCCCGCTCATGCTCTCTCTCTCTCTCTCAAAAAAAAAAGAAAAGTCTTAAAAAAGGACAGTCTGTTCTTAGTTGTTCAATTGTGTATTCACAAAAAACACAAATGCATACATGATCAGCCTCACTGATGAGAAATATGCCTTAATGCTAAATATGGTGTGTGTCCTGCGTATTGGAGATAAATTACGTGCTAGTTTCTTGATTCGGTAGAATGTTATGAGGTCCAGGTGGGACTGAGGTAGAACAATATTTTAAATTTGGGACTTGCAGAACAGTTAGGTAAGTAGGTACTGCAGCAGACCCATTTTAATTTCAAAAGAGCAGAATAGGAACATAGAGAATTTTGCATGAAGATCAAAGCCGTTTTTGATTACTTGCTTGTGTCTGGCAAATAAATAATGCCATGCTGCCAACCCTGACATATCTCAGATCTTTGGTGGTGGAGGGGAGGAGTCCTGGCATGGCAGGAGACTTGGGTCTCTGTCCCATCCTTATTGTCTAGCCTAGGGGGAGAATCTGAGACAGTTCTGATAGCCTTAGGTTCCTCATTTGTTTTTCCCACATCACACTTTGTTAAAGGATCAGATTAGATTTGTAAAGCTATCGTACGGATGTGTTACTAAACCTTGTGTATTAGGGGCGCCTGGCTGGCTCAGTCAGCAGAGCGCGTGACTCTTGATCTCAGGGTTGTAAGTTTGCATCCCATATTGGGTGTGAAGATTACTTAAAAATAAAATCTTTAAGGTTGCCTGGGTGGCCCAGTCAGTTAAATGTCTGACTTTTGGTTTCGGCTCGGGTCATGATCTCAGGGTCCTGAGATGGAGCCCCGAGTCTGGCACTGTGCTCCGTGGGGAGTTTGCTTGATTCTTTCCCTCTACCCCTTCCCCCACTCGTACGTGCGCTGTCTGTCTCTCAAATAAATAAATCTTTAAAAAGAAATCTTTAAAAAAAACACCAAAAAACAAGCAAAAAACCAAAGAAAACATTGTGTTTTAATAAGTGGATGCATTCCTTTAAGGATGTGAAAAGATGAGAATTTTGGGATACTGTAGAGCTACATGGCCCACTATGGTAGCCATCAACCACGTGTGATTGTTAATCACTGGGAAGTTGGTTGGTCCAATTTGAGAGGTGCTGAAGTGGGAAAGACATATCAGATTTCATAGACTGTGTATGAAAAAAAGAATGTATAATATCTAATTAATAATTTTCTGTTGACACATATTACAAGAATAGTACTTTGGATTTATTCGGTTAAATCATTTTTAAAAGTTTACTTTTTTACTTTAAGTGTGGCTATTACATACGTAGTTCTAGTTTTTAAATTATGAAAGGCCTGTGTTGAAAACGATGGCCACCAGGGTGCGCTCTGCACCCGCCTGCCCTGCCTTTGAAGGGGCCCATTTGGGAGGAAGAGCCGCTTTTTCAGTTGGATTCTGAGCTGAAGCGTAAGGTTCTGTGTTCCTCCCATCAGCAATTTGTTGGGATTGCTGTACTCTTTTCTTAAAAGGCAGATAGAGCTCAGCCTACAGTTAGGGAGAACTTGAGGATAGACAAGGAAAGCTGTTCCTCTGGGCTGTGTTTTGGGCAGATGTACTGCTTACTAGTTAAGAGGTTGACCCCTTAGCCAGAGGCAGTTTCCAGCCTTCTGGTCCATTTAGCTCCTAGTTTTGGCTACTTTTATTGAACTAGAAAAAATTTTAAATTAAAGTTGTGCCTATTTTATTTTAAATGTACAGTTTGAATTTTGAAAAATAGACCTACGGAATGACCACCACCATAATAAAAATAGAATCATTTCCATTACACGAGAAAGTCACTTATACGCCTTCATAGTCAGTCACTTTCCCTCTCACTGGTCTGCTTTCTGTCACAGATTAGAGCTGCTTTTTGTAGAATTTCAAATAAATGGAATCATACAGTATGACTGTCTTGTGTCTGTTTTCTTTCACTTAGCATTATGTTTTTTTAAGTTATAATTCTCTTTTTCCAGTTTTATTGAGAAATAATTGACATATATCACTATATAAATATAAGGCATACAGCATAATGGTTTGATTTGCATATATTGTAAAAAGTTTACCACAATAGGTTCAGCTGACATCCATCTTATATAGATAAAAAGAAAGGAAAAACAGAAAAAAGCGAAAAAACATTTTTTTACTTGTGATGAGAAATCTTAGGCTCTCCTGTCTTCACAGCTTTGCTGTTGGTCACACAGCAGTGTTAGCTGCACTCACCACATTGTACCTCACATCCCCAGTGCTTACTCGTCTTGGAACTGGAGGTGTGTACCTTTTGACCACCTTCCTCCAGTTCCCCCTGCCCCTCCCCTCTGCCCCTGGTAACCACAAGTCTGATCTCTTTTTCTACAAGTTTGATTTCTTTTTTTAGATTCCACATACAAGTGAGATCATGCAGTATGTGTCTTTCTCTGACTTATTTCAGTTAGCATAATACTTCAAGGTCTATCCAAGTTGTCACCCATGGTAGGATTTCCTGGTTTTTGTTTTTTTTTTTAATGGCTGAATAATATTCCATTATATGTACCATATCTTCTTAATCCACTCATCCAGGCATGCACACTTAGGTCCATCAGTGGACGGTGTGTTTATCCACTTACCTGTTGGTGGACAGGGGAGCTGCTTCTAATTTTTGATTATTATCAATGAAGCTGCTTGAAACATTTGTGTGTACATCTTTGTGTAAACATATGTTTTTAATTCTCTTGGGTAAATACCTAGGATTAGAGTGGCTGGATTGTGTGGTAAATGTGTTCTTTTTTTTCTATGCTAGAGAGAGAATGAGAGACGGAGAGAACATGTGTGTGGGGGAGGGGCAGAGGAAGAGGGAGAGAGAATCTTAAGCAGGCACACTGCTCAGCGTAGAGCCCCATGTGGGGCTCGATCTCACGACCCTGAGATCATGACCTGAGCCAAAATCAGGAGTTGTTTGCTCAACCAACTGAGCCACCCATGCGCTCCAGTGTGTTTCTAACTTGACGAGAAACTGCCAAACTGTTTTCCAAAGTGGTTGTGCTATTTTACATTCCAACCATCAGTGTATGAGTGCCAGTTGTAAATGCTTGGTATTTTTAAAAAGATTTATTTGAGAGCATGGGTGAGAGCGCGGCAGGGGGTGAAGGAAGAGGGAAAGAATCTCAGGCAGACTGTTCGCTGAGTGTGGAGCCTGATGTGGGGCTCGATCTCACGACATGGAGATCATGACCCAAGCTGAAATCAATAGTCGGACACTTAACTGACTGAGCCACCCAGGTGCCCCAAATAATTTTTTTTAAAGATTTATTTATTTTTTGAGAGAGAGAGGGAGAGCACATGAGCAGGGGGAGGGGCAGAGGAAGAGGGAGAAAGAATCCCAAGCAGACTGCTTGGGATTGAAGGGCTCAGTCCCATGACCTTGAGATCACGACCTGAACTGAAGTCAAGAATCAGATGCTTAACTGACTGAGCCACCCAGGCAACCCTAAAAATCAATTTTTTTGAAATAGAATTTATATACAGAAAAATTGACCCATTTTAATTGATGAGATTAAACCCATTCAGTTTGATGACACTTGACATATACATATCTATCTATGCAACCATTACAGTCCATGTATGTTTCATTACCCTAGAAAGTTCCATCATTCCCATTTGCAGTTAATCCCCCAACACACTGGCTCTGAACCATCATGGATCTGTTTTCTTTGAGTACAGATAGTTTGCCTTTTCTAGAATTTTATATGTACTTTTTTGTATCTGGCCTCTTTTGTTCAGCATGATGTTTTGAGATTTACCTATATAGTTACATGTGGTAATAGTCCTTTTTTTGCTGATTAGAATTCCATTAGGTGGATATAGTATAATTTTTCTTTTATTTGTTTATTGACAGTCATTTGAGTTGTTTCTGGTTTTGGGCTACTACAGATAAAACGGTAATGAACATTAATACATATGTCTTTGTGTGGACGTGTTATTTCTCATGGTAACCACTTAGAGTAGAATTGATAGCTCCTGTAGTAAATTTATCTTTATTATTATAAGAAATTGGCAAAATATTTTTTGTGGTTTGTAAATCATGTTAAATTTCTGCCAGCAGTGTGTCAAAGTTCTAATTATTATAGATCCTTGTCAACATTTAGTATTTGTCAGCCCTTTAATTAGTATTTCCTATGGACTACTGTTGTCAAGGATCTTTTTGTGTGCTTATTGGCCATTTGTATATCTTTTTAAATGAAGTACCTGAACAAATCCATTGTCCACTTTTATATTGGGTTGTTTATCTTCTTATTGAGTCGTAAGAGTTCTCTATATTCTGAATACAAACCCCTTTTCAGATATTTGTTTTATGAATATAATCTCTTGAGTCTGCAGCTTGGCTTTTCATTTTCTTAACAATGTTTTCAAAGAACAGAAGTTTTTATTTGATGACGTTCAATTTAGTAAGTTTTTTCTCACTTGATGGTTTAGGTGTTTTGTGTCCTAATTAAGGACTGCCTATTTAGCCCAGAGTTGCAAAGCTTTTCTCCTGTGATTTCTTCTAGAAGTTTTTTAGTATTAGCTTCTAGATTAAGGTCTGTGATCGATTTTGATTTAATTTTTGTGTGTGGTATGAGATAAGGGTGAAGGGTCATTTTTTTTCCAAATGGCTATCCAGTTGTTCTACCATCATTTCTTGAAAAGACTTTCCTTTGTTAAAAATCATTTGACATATGTGGGTCTAAAATTCTGGACTCTATTCTGTTCCATTCATCTGTATGTTTGTCTTCATGTCCGTACCACGCTGTCTTGGCTTTGGAGTATTTCTTGAAATCAGGTACTCTATCAAGTCCCCTAAGTCCTCAGATTTTATTCTTTGCCAAATTGTTTTGGCTATTCTAGATCCTGTTGAGAAACAGAATTGGGAGTTGATATTTCAGATTAGAATTTAGAGCAGAGTAGAAAGACCTGATTTTAAATCCTGATGCATCAGCAGAGGGGCTTTTGCATCCTGGGCCCCCTGAGTGATAGCTCTTCTTCCCTGTTATTGACATTGCCAGTGCCTTCCTGAGATATAGGCACCATGTCCTCCAGTTCTACGCAGCAAACCATCCCCAAGTATGTGTTCCACAAGAAACAGCCTATTGACCATATGTAGACATTGGATAATGTTTAAACAAAAAGGTGAATTCTCCCTCCTTAGTAATCAGTTGCATACAGTGTGTTGAATGAATCAAATTTAATTTTTGGTTTAAATATTTTCTTTTGTATTGCACCAGAATCTTGAGCTCAATGATGATACTGTTCTAAATGAGATAAAGTTAGCGGATTGTGAGCAGTTTCAGATGCCTGACCTGTGTGCTGAAGAGCTTGCTGTTGTCCTTGGAATCTGGTAAGTCAATTACTTACTCGGTTACTTTGAACACTGCATATTGGTTTTCTTGTGCTGAGGAAAACTTTATTCCAGGAGGTGCCCCGAGTTCTGGATGAATAGGGAATCTTATTATGCTTAGAAGGATCAAGAATAGTGGGGCATCCAATTACCACTAAACTACCAGTGCTCTCCGCTGGGCAACTAAGTAAAGGGTTAGAGATTAGGAATCTCAGGTATCTCCTTTGAGTTAGTATAACTTCACCTTCTCTTTCCTTCATAAGCAAAATTTCTTTGGCTAGCCTTAGCTAGGAATAAGCTTTTAATAAAATATTTAGGAGAGTTGAGAATGATTATTTTGACCTTTGAGGATATTTACATTCCAAAGGATAGAATTATTATTATTATTATTTAAGATTTTATTTATTCATTTAAGAGAGAGAGCACAAGCAGTGGGGAGAGGCAGGGGGAGTGGGAGAGGGAGAAGCAGATGCCCTGCTGAGCAGGGAGCCCGATGTGGGGCTCGATCCCAGGACCTGGGGATCATGACCTGAGCCACAGGCGGTCGCTTAACCACCTGAGCCACCCAGGCACCCGAGGATACAATTATTTCTTAATACTGTCGAACCTTATGTGTGTTGGAAACAGTTTTTCCTTTTATTTTTATTTTTTTCAATTTTAAAGTGATTTCAAAATTGGAAAAAAGTTGCAAGGGTAAGACATTGCAGAGAACTTTTGAGAATAATTTTCTAACATGATACTGTATCATCCCTGAATACTTTAGCGTGTGCTTCCAACAAACGGGAATTTTTTGTACATAGCCACAATACAGCTATCAAAATGAGGATGTTAACATTCATACTCTCCTGTCATTTAATACTCAGATCCCATTCAAGGTTTCCAGTTGTCCCAGTAATCTCCTTTGTAGCACAGGGCCCACGGTAGAATATATGTGTTTCTTTTAGTTGTCATTGTCTCTCTAATTACTGTCAGTCTTGGAATAGTTCCTCATTTTTGCTGGACTTTCATGGTCTTGACATTTCTGAAATTTATAAGCCAGTTACTTTGTAGACTTTGCCTCTTGAATTTGACTTATTTAAAAAAAAATTACAATTAGATTTGCATTATGCATCATTAGCATGGATATCAGAGAAGGGAAGTTCTGTGGTTCTTTTTTTTTATTGATTTTATTTATTTATTGACAGAGAGCATGCACAAGCAGGGGGAGCTGCAGAGGGAGGGAGAGAAGCAGGCTCCCCATTGAGCAGGGAGCCCGATGCAGGGCTTGATCCCAGGACTCTGGGATCATGACCTGAGCTGAAGGCAGATGCTTAACTGACTGAGCCACCCAGGCACCCCATATTTTATGGTTCTTATTGCATCCTAGCAGTGGAACAGTTTTGATTTGTCCCACTACTGCAGATGTTAACTTTAATCACATGATTGAAGCCGTGTTTGCCAGGCTTCTTCATCGTAAAGTTTTTCTTTTTCACCCTTGTAAGTACTGTTTTGTGGGAAGGTACTTTGGACTACATAAATATCTCATTTCTCATCTAGAGACTTAGTAATGTTCAAAATGGAGTATTCACAAAGTTCCAATATTTAGAACAGTCAAGTTAGTAATGGGTAATTTGTAAAACAAAACAAAACAAAATTGTCTCTTAACTCAGTAGACCTTACCCTTTTGTCTCCCCCTCATAGCATTATACCCCTTTTTCACATTTCATTTACATAAAAGTTGAATGCAGTCCTCTAGTCCTCTTGTTCGGGTATAAGGGATCACACATACAGATAGAGCTCTGTTTCTTTTTTTTTTTGAAGATTTTATTTATTTGTTTGAGAGCAAGAGAGAAAGCATGAGCAGAGGGAAGGACCAGGGAGAGGGAGAAGCAGACTCCCCACTGAGTGGGGAGCCCGATGTGGAGCTCGATCTGAGGACCCCGAGATTATGACCCGAGTTGAAGACAGATGTTCACCTGACTGAGCCACCCAGGCACCCCGGTAGCTATTTCTTTCTTTCTTTTTTTTTTTTAAAGATTTTATTTATTTATTTGACAGAGAGAGAGATAGCGAGAGCAGGAACACAAGCAGGGGGAGTGGGAGAGGGAGAAGCAGGCTTCCTGCCGAGCAGGGAGCCCGATGTGGGACTCGATCCCAGGACCCTGGGATCATGACCTGAGCCGAAGGCAGACGCTTAACGACTGAGCCACCCAGGCGCCCTCCCCGGTAGCTATTTCTAAGCCCAGATCTCTTGTTCTATCACATGATTTGATTCTAGTGATAGATTTTATGCTTACTAATGAAAAATTGTCCAATTCATAATGATTCTTAGTATGTAAATAATTTATTAGCACCACACTCTAATCAACTGAGCTAACCGGCCAGCTACTAGTATGTAAATAATTTAAATAGCAACCATTTGTGAGCAGTTGCACATGCTAGGAATTGCACCGTGCACTTTCCACATTACCCCTCATTAATGTTCTAGCAACCCTAGAGGCTACTTTCTCCATTTTTCAGATAGGAAATCAGGGTTCAAATGGCTGAATGACTTGCTCAGAATTACAGAGCAAAGTTAAACAAAATATACATATGCCCAGGGATTCTGTCAGTTGAGCTTTAGGTATAATGAGTTAGACTTCACAGTTGAGAGAGGACTAAAAAACAAAACAGAAAACTGCTGTTTTCAAATACCGGTTTTTCCTCCAAATACAGTATTGGTGGAATCTTAATATATGGAACAGTTAGAAGTGCTGAGTGGATTTTATAGGCAATTTAAATCTTCCCTGTTTGGTAGAAACTACTTCATTATTGTCTAAATCTTGGGTATCTGATGGGCAGTGTTTATAAACAGATAAGAACATTAGTGAATTGATGATTTACATCAACTGAGTTATTGTGGGGGTTGTAAACAGTGATTTTGTAATACTGCCTGATCTCTGTGTAATCCCCATGGCCATTATCCCTATGGAGAGGTGACTTGGACATTGTAGTAGACTGGGTTAGTTTAGAAAGGAAACGCAGAGAAGGTGAATTCTTAGAGATGATAGATTGGTGAAACAGTGGGGCTAGGAAAAAAGAGACAAAAAATCAGACTCTTAAATACAGAGAACAAACTGATGGTTGCCAGAGGGGTGGGGGTGGGGGAGACAGGTAGAAATAATAAAGGGGATTAAGAGTAGACTTATCTTGAGCACTGAGAAATATATAGAATTGTTGAGTCATTATATTGTGTACCTGAAACTTCCATAACACTGTATGTTAATTATACTTGAATTAAAAAAAAAGGGTAACCACTATCCTGAATTTTCTATTTGTCATTTTCTTGCCTTTTCAAAAAATATATTTACTTACATGTTTTTATACGTCTAAGTCAATTGTTTTGTTTTTTTTTCTGAGCTTTATAAAAGTGGTATCTTACTATTATGTAGTCTTCTGTGATTGTTTTTTTCCTCTCATTATTATGTTTTTATGGTTCATTCATGTTTTATATGTAGCTACCATTTACTTTGGATTATAGCATTCCATTGGGTGAATATTTCTCATTTTATCACTCTCCTTTTGGACATCTGGATTATTTCAAGATTTTTTCCTGTTATACACACTATAACTATGGGTATTTGTGTATAGATTCCTGGTACATCTGTTCAAGAATTTCTCTGGGCTCTATGGAATTATTGAGCTAAGGATATATGAAGGTTCATGTTATAAGATAGTGCTAAATTGTTTAACAAAATTGTCCTATCAAATTATACTTGGATCAGCAGGATCTAAGAATTCCCATTGTTCTGCCTCTTTGACAACCTCTTAATTTTTGCCTAATGGTCACAGTAATATTTTATTTTTTTAGCATGGGTTTGATAAATAGGAGCTGGTGCCATGTTAATTCTTTTCATTTTCTTTGTGAAGGGGCACAGATTGGATTTCTTTCTCCTAGTAAAATTAATTATGTTGACATTTAGTACCAACCACATTTTGTCAGCATTTAAAAAAAATATTTATTTTTTGGGGGGGGAGCAGAGGGAGAGGGAGAGAAAAACCCAAGCAGACTCTGCATTGAGTGCGGAGCCTGGTGTGGGACTTGATCTCACGACCCCGAGATCAAAACCAAGAGTTGGACACTTAACTGAATGCTCCACCCAGGCACCCCATTTGTGGATTTTATTACTTACTTACTTATTACATTATTAATTTTCATACTTATCTTTGGAAAACTTGTATCTCTATTGGTATATAATGCAGTAATATTAAAATACATGCTTTGAAATATATAAAGTTTATGTTGCCTTTTTAAAAATTTTATTTCATTAGTTAACAACATGCATTTTAGAATTAATTTACTTTTTTTTGTAATTTAAAGCGCAAATTTCCAAAAGAATAACCCAGTGCATAAGTTGACTGAAGAGGAGCTGCTGACATTTACGTCGGTGAGTCATGTCTCATCCTTTCCGTTGCATGTTTTTCCTTGTGCGTTCTATTGCTTCTGTTACATTCTTGGCTCAGATTGCTCATGTTGAAACACTACCACTTAAGGAAATTAAAGAGAAGAATACCTCGCCATTTTAGTTTCCAAACTGCATATAACTTGCTGTTGATGTAAACATAAGCCTTTTTCTTTGTACTTGCTTGGATTTGAGGGCAGTGGCCAAACAGTTCTTGTTCAGTGTCTAATGGAGCGCACCTAGTAGGTGCTCCATAAATGTTCAATGAATAAATGAAATGACAGAGCAAGAGTCTGACTCTTCACTCCAAAGCCACTATAGTATGCACCTCTCTTGTCTAAAACTGAGGGTGATGCCCACAGGGATGGGATGAGAAAGAGGACGTCAGAGAGCGAGGACCAGAAGCAGGAGGGTGTGGGTTATAGAGGCCGAGGAAGGAGGCATTGTTGAGAGGATGAGGTGCTTGTCAGCATTCGGCACTGTAGAGCCGAGAGGAGAAGGGCTGTGGGTGCTGTTAATCAGGAGTGCCCTGCTTATTTCTAGGACAGTTTCAGTGGAGTATTGTGTAGTCACCTCATTACAGGGAATTAAGGAGGGAATGGGCTGTTAAGAAAATTAAGTTGATAAAGACCACAATCGGAGAAGAATGGCAGTGAAAAGGAAAGATCGAGTAATAGATGTGTGAGGATGAACAGAAAAGTCACAGACCCAAGGGTCAGTCAGTATCTTCTTAGCTTTATGGATGAAAAGATAACGCACATCTTTGATGAGCACAAGTTGCTTAAGATAATTTTTTCAAAGGCATTTTTATTATAGTTAAAATCAAGAGAGAATTCTGATGTTTTCTTTCTTTGTTATTTTTCAGATAAGGCAAAGATGAAGTACTTTTATCTGTAGAAAAGCTAGCTTACTTTGTATTGTAATATAAATTTTGCAAGTTACTGTTCCCTGCCTACGGTTTTGGAGCTGGTTGGATGTTAATCCCTTGAGTCCTCTGGGTGCCTACTTTATTTTCTCACTTGAGTATCTTAGAAATCTTTGGTGTTTATGATGATAGCATATCTGTGTTTAGGTAACTATATGGAAATATCCCTGTTTATTCATTACATAAGCTATAAGGAATTTGACAAGTGTTAAACATTTTTTTAAAAGGTTAATTTAAAAAATTATTCTGTATTTCCTATTTATTCAGCTAATCTCTATTGAATACTGAATATGTATCAAGCATTGTGCTCGTAGTAGGGGATACAGTGTCAACAAAGTCTTTTCCCTCTTGGCGTTTACATCGATTTACATTCTTGTGGGGACAGTACACAGTATACCAAGAGAGAAATAATGTATCTAACAGATGTGCTCTGGGGACATACAGCCGGGTAAGGGAATACAAATGGCATGAGGAGGGCTGTTTTAGACAAGGTGGTGGGGAGGATCTCAGTGGGAAGGATGTGGAGGATCTGGAATGGTGGTGAGTTTGAGTTACTGTAGGGAAGTACAGAGCTGGATGGGGACAAGTGTCTAGATGATGAATGTGACCAGGACACTTGGGTTTCTTCTGATGACTGGGGTAAACAGAATGCTAACATGTGCTAGGAAGTGATCCTGCTGGCCTCTGATGGGGAGGAGGTCAGTAATAACATCTTCTTAGGACTGGTCTTAGCAGTTTATCAAGGTATATGTATTATCCATAGTTATCCTAAAAAGACACTAAAATACTCTATATTCAAGCAGTTCAATTTTTTTTTTTAGCATTTCCAGTTGGTGGGGATATATTTCTTCCTTTTTAAAAAACTTTTCCTTTTTTTTTCCTGTTTCTTTCTTTTTAAATTATTTTTATTTAAAAATTTTTAAAATTTAAACTCAATTTAATTAACATACACTGTATTATTAGTTTCAGAGGTAGAATTTAGTGATTCATCAGTTGCATACAATACCCAGTGCTCATTACTTCAAATGCCCTCTCTAATGTCCATCACCCAGTTATCCCATCCTCCACCCACCTCCCCTCCAGCAACCCTCAGTTTGTTTCCTAGAGTTAAGATTCTCTTAGTCTCTCGTTTGCCTTTCCAATCCCCTACCCCAGCACCCCGCCTTCTTGTTCCTCTCTACTGTGAAGTTCTTCTGAAGTAGTTAACTCTGGTAACCTCTGGGGTGGGTAACTCATCTCTCCTAACTTGCAATGAAGATCATAAATTTGAGTTTCATACTTTTCCCCCAAGGGCTTTATAATACATCCTTTTTTTGCTCTCTGTCCTCCTCCAACTCTCATCCAAGTCAGAACTGACCTGAGGACTGATCTTTTTGGAGGAAAACTGTTTGATTACAGTAATGCCTAGTGCCAGGCCTGACTCTTCTAAGGAGATGAATTTTTTAATTCCAGGAAAATCTTTAGTTCATAAAAAGTAGAGCATGGAACTTATACGTGAGGACGGCTTTAGGAGCCCCAAGGATACTTTGTGATCTGCACCACCCCTTTCTTTTGTTGATCCCAAAGGAAGCATACAGACTACACTAGAAAAATCCAGATGAGCCATTGTCAACTCATCTTGCATTTATCAGTCCTTCCTGATATTCCTTCTTTGTGCATGATACTGAAACAGATAATAAGATGAATTAGAAGTGGCCCCTGGTTTCAATGAAGAATTTCATTGAAATTTATATCCTATATAATTGAATATCCTGTATATAAAGATCCTTTATCTATTACTCCAAAAGACTATTTGAGGCAAAAGGGAACACTTTCAGGTGCTGTCCCCCTTCTGAACTCTTGAACTTCTTTCTGTGCCTTTCTTTTAACAAGGACCATATTTGGGCTTATATTATAATTATTTATGTTTATGTCTTATCACTCCCACAAGACTATAAGCTCCCCATTTCAGGGACTGGGCTCTGTTCTTCTCTGGGTCTTCTACAAGACCCCGTATAGTCTTTCAATGCTTCAGTCATAGCTGTTGCTCAATAAATGGATGCAGAAGAATGAATGAAATGTGCTTGAACCCTGGAGAGGATTTATTTCTGTCCCATAACTCGATGCAGCATTGCTCCACTTAGTTTTATAATTTTAGGTGGTGCTATGTGATGTGAAGGATAACCGCTTGTTTTATCTTCTTCATCTGTGCAATGAGGGAAGGGGGGTGTGCCCCTTCCTCAGCCCTGAAAACTTGCTTTGAGGATCAAATTCGAGAATGTCCTGAAAGTATCTTTGAGTAGGTAGAGCTGGTGCACCCATAGCTTCAGGGATGAGCGGGGCCATCTCATTACTGGTTTGCGGGAGAGCATTCTGTTTTCAAGGAATGAGAATTCCTAAGTGGAGAAGATCTGTTTGAAATTGGCTGTAGACGTGGGGGAGAAGGGAGCAGAGAGGAAAGGAAGGGCACACTCTTTCCAGCTGGGCGGCCATTTCCCTTCTGTGGCAGCGGTGTGGGGGCCTGGAACTGGGCCTATCAAATCCTGAGACTAGGAAGTATCTTTAGTTAATAGAAGAGCAAGAATAATACAAGTCTTCATACTCCTACCAGTGGATTGTAAGCACTTGAAGGGATGGGGACTGTAGTTACTATCGGATATTTGTTGAATATTTATTGAATAAATGAATTATTCCTGAATTTTGTTCAGTTTTAGTGAACTGTCTTAAAGTTGACTAAAATGGTAATATCTCTTTTTTGGAGACATTTTTAGTAGTGTTTTCCTATTGGTGGAGCATGTTGAAATATATGTGAGATGTGTTGGGAGGTTTTCATTCAGCAGTGTCAGAAGCTTATCCTAAAAGGAATACTTTATTTTTTTAAGGTTGTCATAATGTAGGGCTGTTCCTGAGATATTTGATCCACACATTTCAGGAAAACTGAATGACTCATAGTAAAAATAACCCATATTGTTTTAGAGAGCCATTTGTATTGTATCGGCTTGATAATTTAAAATTAGCTGTTATCTACGTTATTTCCTTTCAGATGGGCCAAGTCAGTGACATTCCGTAATGCTTTTAATTTCCTTTCATTGTTGAAAATGGGAACAATTTACTTGATTCATACAGGTGTTTCAGTTTTCATTGGCAGAAGTTCTGCTTCAGTGTGAATTGATACTGGCAGCCTGCCTTCTGAGTGTCCGCTCTGAAGCCTCAAGGCCTCTGCAAATGAAAAAAGGAAAAAGACCCTTCGAGGTTGTACATTATACGGTACATATTTTCTGTTGCTGCCGTTAATTTTAAAGCTGTTTAATAAATGCTTATCTATGAACATAAAATAGTTTGCAAACCATTTTTACAGATTAAAGTGATTGCCTGTTTTTCTTTTAGGGCATACTCATTTCTTAATTTTCTAGGATAGGCAATAGAACTTTGCAAGATAGCCATGATACTTCTGATAGTTTGTGTTAACATTACACGATGATACATCCTGTATTAAGCAGTTATAGGTCAGGATTTTGATTTTCTTTCTGGTTTGAATACTTGTCTCTCAAAATGTTACTTGTACATTTTAATTTAATAGGCATGTATTGATAATGAAGATTGTAGCGATCTCTGGGTTTTAAGGTGGTAACTTTTAAAAAAGTAAGAGATAGGCATGCTTTATTTTTTATACCAGTTTGTAGGTTAACTGTTATTAAACAGAGAATTATTAAATATTTTTTGACTGTAGTCGAACTGAGTTCCTTGTATATATCCTACTTCAGGAATAGGCAGAATGAATAATAGGATTAGTGGGATCAAGGCTCTCTTCTTACCACCATCTACTTTGGTAACTGCTAGACTTCTTTCTTCACTGTTAACCATGGCTTAAGGTTAATACTTATTTGTGGGTTTACTTCTAGCCACATTGGAGTAACTGGTACTGACTTTGAACTTTTACTGTAAAGCAACGACAAAACTGGACAAAATATATGAAGCAGCAGTGCAAAAAAGGATAATAAGTCATGACCAAATAGTGTTTATCTCAAGAGGGCAAAACTGGATTAATATGAAACAATCAATGCAGTTCATCTTATTAGTATAGCAAAAGAAGAAGCTAAATGATTATCTCGGTAGAAGCAGAAAAGCATTTGAAAAAAATTCAACAAACTTTATATTAGTTTTACTTTATAATATAAAATATGTATATTATATTATATTATATTATATTATATTATATTATATTATATTATATTATATTATATCTTAGTAAACTAGGAATACAAGGGAATGTCAACCTGGTAAAGGACATCACTGAAGAATCTCTAATTAAAATCATTATTGACGAAAAAGTCTTTCCTCCTTAAGATCAGGAAAATGACACTTCAGTTTTCCATTGAATTGGAAATCCCCCAGCTAGTGCAGTAAGACATGAAGAAGATGCAAAAGGTATGTGGATTGGAAAGGAAGATATAAAACTATCAGTATGCATAGATGACACAATTGTATACATAGGTAACCCTAAAGAATTGACTTGAAAGCTACTGGAAGTAATAGGCAAGGTCTGAGAAGAATACAAGGTCAATTAAAAAAAAAATCAGTTGTGGGGCGCCTGAGTGGCTCAGTTGGTTAAGTGTCTGCCTTCAGCTCAGCTTCCCAAATGTATGCATGTTCATGATCCCGTGGTCCTGGGATTGAGCCCCCTGTGACGGGCTCCCTGCTCAGCGGGGAGTCTGCTTCTCCCTGTCCCTCTGTCCCTCCCCCTGCTCATGCTCTCTCTCGTGCATGCTCTCTCTCAATCTCTCACTGTGTCTTAAATAAATAAAATCTTTAAAAAAAATCAGTTGTGTTTATATATTCCTAGCAATGAATAATTGGGAAAGACATTTAAAAACTATTTAGAATAGCATAAGATATCAAATATTTAGTGATAAATTTAACTGAAGTGTAAGACTTATATACTAAAAATGATATAATGAGAGAAATTAAAGAAGATCTAAATAAATGGAAAAATTACAATGTTCATAGATTGGAAGACTCAACATTGTTGACTTGACAGTTCTCCCAAAATTGAGCTATAAATTAATAGCGATTGGATTCCCAGTAGGCTTTTTTTCTTTGCAGAAATCAACAAGCTGATTCTAAAATTTATTTGGAGGACTTCCACTTCTGTGATGGCCAAGTAAGCTCTGATTGGAACCATCCTTCTGCAGATAAAAATAACAAACTATAGACAAAATGCAGAAAGATTCTGGAGATTTTTTATTTATTTTTTGCTTGGAAGAAGGGAATGACATTGGGTGGTTTTTTTTTTCTATCCTATGGCTAAATCTCAGTGTCTTACATGCAAGGAAGCTAAAACTCCGCAAGCAATTCAGCAATCTTTCTGAGGACAGAGATTGGGGCTACCACAGCTGCTGGAATGTGAGGAAGAACATTTCATAAAGGAAAGAGTCACAGATGAGGATTCTTACATTCTGTATATTTATAGAATAATACACTCAGAATACATGGTTTTTTCAAGGGCACATGGTATGGTCAGCAAGACCATATACTGGGCCAATTAAATAAGTCTCAATTAAAAAAAAACATCATATGGAATATAATCTCTTTCCACAGTGGAATTAAATTTTACATAAATAGTTATTAGATATCTAGAAAAACTCCAAATATTTGGAAACCAAATAATTAAACAACATACTTAGTCTGTGGATCAATAAAGAAATTACAAAGGAATTTATTTATAAAAGTCAGTCATTGACCTAAATCTCCTACATTTCCTTAAGGTAAAATTGTTGTATAATTGGGGTAATGAGCAGTTTTCCGCTAGAACACTTAAGTGCATAAACCATAGTAGGAAAATTGGATTAAAAGATATATTGGACTGCATTAAAATTAAAATCTGCTTTTTGAAAGACATCATTACGAAAATGAAAAGACAAGAACAGACTGAGCAATATTCACAGTACATACATCTCACAAAGGACTTTTTTTTCAGAGTAAGTAAAGACCTCTTCCAACTCAATAATAATAAGACAAACCAATTAAAAATGGAGAAAAGATTTGAACAGATCTTCCACCAAAGATATATGAATGACCAACAAGAATATGAACAATGCTTAATACTAGTAGTCATTGGGAAAATGCATTTTAAAACTACAAGACACTACTCCCCACCACTTAAAGGACAATACTGTGAGGGGTAGTTGGAACTCTTATCCACTGTAAATGTAATGTAATGCAAAATGGTACAACCACTTTGGATCACAGTTTGGTATTTTCTCATGGAGTTAATCATCAGTGCTACCTCTAGGTATTTTTCTATGAGAAATGAAAATCTATATCTCCACAAAGACATAAATACAAATGTTCATACCTGTTTAATTCATAATAGCTTAAAACTGGAAAAAACCCAAATGTTCATCAACAAGTGAGTGATAAACTACAATATCCAGCTGAAGAAATGATACTGAGCAATAAAAAGAAATGAAGTGCTGATACATTCAACAGTGTGGGTGAATCTGAAAAACATAATTTTGAGTTAAAGAAGCCTGACTCCATTTAGTTGGAATTCTAAAGTAGATAAAACTAAATCATAATGACAGAGAATAGATCACAGGTTGATTTCCAGGGAGCTTTTTGGGCTGATGGAAATTTGTATATCTTGATTTTCATGGTGGTTACATAGGTGTATACATTTGTGAAAACAGCAAACTCTACACTAAATACGGGTTTATTTTGTTGTACCTGTCTTATATTTCAATAAAGTCACTAAGAATAACCTAAAGGAAAAATGCATAGGTGTTATTTAGACCTAGAATATTTAAGATTGATGAGTTTATTAAGATTTTGGTTTCAGTGTAGATTAGTCCTTGTCATCAATTTCAGAAGTATAACACGAAATACTCACAGCTTACCTGATGTGTTAAGTGGAAAGAATGTAGATGCGGAAGAAAAGGATGTTGCTCAGTATCCACATTTAGTATGAAGTTTTCTTTTTTTTTTTTTAAGGCCAAAACAGGCTAGTTTTTCTCAAATATTATTGGAAACCTCTGTTCAAAAGAAACTCCAAATTCAGGTGGAGGGATATACTGTTTAGAGCTCCACTTGTGGTAATTTTGACCTTTAGCATCTAACACAGGTCATTGATGTCTTGAGTTGAATTATACGCCCTCATGATTGAGAGTCACCAGAAACAGCAAACAGAAAGATAGCTAGGATGAATATAAAACCTTAAGAATTCACCAGGCAGGAAACTTGTGTATAAAAATAGCATAGGTAATTGACATCTTCTAAAATACAGTGAGGTATTAATACAGGATTTCAAGCAACTTCTTGTGTTAATGGATATAAAAATACAGTTAATTAGACTTTATTTTAAGTCTGTAAATGGCATTTTTAGTAGAATCTAAGGTCTGGAGATTAAACTATTGGTTGTATGGCACAGTTAACTTGGTTGAAGACTATATAGGAATTCTTTGTATTATCCTTGAAATTTTTCTGAAGGAGAAAAATAAATCTGAAAATAAAAAGTTAAAGGAAAAAACCTCTGGCACAAAGCTATACAGAAAATGAGCAAAGCCCATCACTGCCTCATGGCTAGCTAACCATTCTTATTTGGGGTTGAAGATAAAAACAGGCTCTCTGGGATGTGTTCAGACCGCCATTAAACTTCTCTCAACCTGCCTGTGTCTCTTACTGGGTTTCCCACTTGTGGCTTGCCCTATTGGGTCTTTAGTGGTGAAGGAAACAGGAAGGCATTACGAAATAAACCCAAACACATAGGTTAACATAAAGAAGGGGGACTCATGGACCAGAGACCAGAGACTCCCATGATCAGAAATCAGAGGCAGCTGTGAGGGATGGAATTAACTGACCTAATAGCACTTTCACACTATTTCACAACTTTCTACTAAGCTAAGACCCTCAAGCAGGTCTGAAGGAATCCTGGATTCATGGTGCAGCCTTGCTGTGGCAGCAGAAACCAATTTCTCTGGAGGAAAACATTAACAGTCCCAAATTAAAACTGAGCAGTGAGCTCACAAAGATTAACAGAGAGAAAAGAAGGCAAGCCACCATGACTGAGAGTCAACAAAGACAACAGTTTTCTGATTCATAGTATAGACCAGCTACATATGGGATGTTTAAAGAAATAAAGCATGTATTAATCAAAAGATAGCTGAAAAACTTTTGTTATTAGACTTCTTTGATTTGGGAGGGGAAATGTAACTTTTAGAATTTCTTTTTTTTTTTTTTAAGAGAGCAAGAGTGTGCGTACGCATATGCAGGAGCTGTGTGGGGAAGGGCAGAGAAAGAGGTAGAGAGAGAAAATCTTGAGCAGTCCCCATGCCCAGTGTGAGCCCAATAGGGGGTTCAATCTCACAAACCTGAGATCAGGACCTGAGCCAAAGTCAAGAGTCAGACGCTCAACCGACTGAGCCACCCAGGTGCCCCAGAAATAATTTGAAATTAAAAACCAGAATAAAAAAAATGCAACCCATGCTTATCCACACCAGAGAGATGTAGAACACTAAGAAGTTGTGTATAACAGGTGTTTCAGAAAATGCAGACTTAGAAGTATACCTAAGAAACTCTTGAGTCTGCATCAGTAGATATGTGTATGAATGTCTCATAATAGCAATATTTGTCATCATGGCAGAGAAACTGGAAGCAACCTAAATGTTGTTCACAGGAGAAATTGTGATATTTTATATCACAGTTATGAAATATTACACAACAGTGAAGTGAAAATAAATGAACTATAGCTATAAGCAACAACATGGATGAGTTTTATAAATGTAATGATAAGTTAAAAAAACTAGTCCCAGATTCACAGGTGTTTATATTATACTTTATAACTTAAACTTTAGTTACTTATAATCCTCTGTATATATCAAATAAGAAAATGAAGTCTAAAAACTATTTTGAGCAATAGCAAGATCATTGAAATGTTATTTGATAAACCATTTTAAGAATAAACAGTTCTGATTTTGCATACATTTTAATTTTAAAGTGTATCTTACTGTCATTCATTAGGCTGGTGAGAAGCAGAATCAGTGATGATGAAGAACATTAATGGAAGGTAGAGGAAAAAGCCTTGAGAAAGAAAAGTCCCAAATACAGAAATATACAGGACTTAAGCTAAGTTGGTAATACAGTTGATATTAAGAAGTCTTGTTCCAATCTATGGCTTTGTGCTTCTGCTTTTGGCCATCACTGAAGCTAAAGAAAGCTCTTAGGCTTTTTGACATTATGAACTAACATGGTATTCAAGGATGAAAAATTCAGCTTTAAGATAGTTTATATGTTTTAAATAGGTCTGTTGTTTTTTTTAAGATTTTATTTATTTATTTGAGGAAGAGAATGAGAGACAGAGAGCACGAGAGGGAAGAGGGTCAGAGGGAGAAGCAGACCCCCCCGCCGAGCAGGGAGCCTGATGCGGGACTCAATCCCGGGACTCCAGGATCATGACCTGAGCCGAAGGCAGTCGCTTAACCAACTGAGCCACCCAGGCGCCCTAAATAGGTCTGTTTCTTACGACGGTATGAAAAGTGCATCTGGTGATGCACTGGATGAACTGGAATCTCCAGAATGTAGAAGGCCTTTTTTTTTTTTTTTTTTGAGGCAGACAAATGACCAACAGCTTAATCTCTTTCTGATGTCTGCTTTCTATATGAAAATCTACAGAGCAAAGAACAGAACTTTGAAAATGTTGTAATGACAGGAGATTTGGATCTCAGGATTTGCCAAGCCTACTCCTAGATAGTGTGGAAGAAAATAAAGGTATAAAGCATAGGACTTGCCTTCGTGGAATTTTTAATTTAGCTCACATCAGATAAACTCAGGGAAATGTAATTGGCAATACCAGGCAGTTTAAACTACAAATGGATAGCACAGATAAATGAATCCCCTAACTGCTCAGAAAAGAAGAAAATGTTTAGGACAGAGCAAAGAAGGCTTTGTTCACTAAGGAAGGATTTGAATCAGGCCTTGAAAGACAGATGGGGTTTAGATGGAGTGATAGCAAGAGCAAAGGCAAGGAGATGGGGAAGTGTGATTGTATTGGGTTAGCTGGGTTGGAAGATTTGGTTAGGGCAATAGTGAGACTTATGGGAAAACGATTCCTGACAGATTTTAAATGGTCTACAGGACAAGGCCTGGGAATTTGGACTGTAGTTCTACTGGGGATAATTTATAGCCTAAATTGGGAATTTTAACTTGTCATTTGATACAAATTTTAACAACGGATGCTTTTTTAAATAGTTCATTAGAAGGGGGAATAGTTCTGCTTTTTATAGTATTTCTTTGTTCCTTTATTGTGAAGTCAGCCTGACCTGGGTAAGCATCATCTGATTTGGCTTGAGTGTAGCCAAACAATTATGGACTCACAAAGAGAGGTCTGAGTTGCCTTTGATTTATATGCGGAAAAGCAGCTATCTGAAAGCCCCTTCCTTCATGTTTAAAGGAGCAGACTGGCTGGCTGTCATATAAAGGATCCCAGTGACCTCTGGAAGAAGATTATTGGAAATGTGCAGTGATAAGAGTGAAAAGGAAATTTGTTTTTAATAGAAACAACACTCCAGATTTTCTTTGAGGGTGTTACAGAATTTTCTTTGCTGCTCTTCTGGGAATGATGGCAATGTTTCGTGAATGCCATATACATAGCGTGTCATGATATTAAAATTTACTTTTTGGTGTGAGTTACAGTGGTATTCATTGGCTATTTCATTTCAGTTAACTGAGTTTGCTCAGATGTTAGATTATTACAGTTCTTTTTTTAGTATGAGTCTGAGCACCAGCCCAGGTGGCGTATCTTAAAGAGATACGCCTCCTCCTGAGGCGTGCAGAGCAGTCTTCCTTTTGCTCTCAAAATATCTGTCAACACTTGCCGACGTGGATTGATTCTTTAACTTATAAAACACTGTAACTATAAGTAAGAGATATTACTAGAGTTTATTTCAACTTTCGTAGTAATAATATTTCTATATTATAAATTTATGATATAAATATTAATAATGTTAATAATAAGTAATATTATAGAGTATATAGATATTGTACACTTATAAAAGCTTACTGGATCAGTGAATCACCTTTCATAGGTTCTGGTCAATGAGAGTTGAGAAATGAGAGAACTTCTCTTAAGACAGTTGCACAAATGTTATCACTTATATTTGAGTTGTTTCTGACCTTTGTCCGGAAGGGTGAAAATGGTGAGAATTCCATCTCATATACAAGTGTATGGTTGCAAATGACACAGCATTCTTTTTTTTTTTTTAAGATTTTATTTATTTATTTGACAGAGAGAGAGAGACAGTGAGAGAGGGAACACAAGTAGGGGGAGTGGGAGAGGGAGAAGCAAGCTCCCCGCTGAGCAAGGAGCCCGGCTGAGCCACCCAGGTGCCCCATGACACAGCATTCTTTAGCACTGTCCTAATTCTCAAAGTGCTGCAAGTTGAACACACCAAATTTCTTAAGCTTCTTCTTTTTTAAAAAACTGGATTTTTAGCCAGCAGTCGTACTTCTGTGAGGCACTATTTCATCAAATTACTTGAGTTAGCAGACTCTAAGTAAAAATAAATGGACTTAAGAAAAGATAGCATATACAACTGTATGATTCCACTTACCTGAGGTACTTAGAATAGTCAAATGCATAGAAAGAGAGGTAGAATGGTGTTGCCAGAGAACGGAGAGTATTGGGGAGTTGATGTCTAATGGGTACAGGATTTCAGGTGCAAGGTGGAAAGAGTCCTGGAGATCAGTTGAACAACCATGTAAATGTACTTAACTGAACTGTACACTTAAAAAAATGGTTAAGATGGTGGGCTGCCTTGGGGCTCCTGGGTGGCTCAGTCGGTTAAGTGTGACTCTGGATTTCTGCTCAAGTCATGATCTCAGGGTCCTGGGATTGAGCCCCAAGTCGGGCTCCACACTTGGCAGGGAGTCTGCTTGAAGATTTTCCCTCTCCCTTTGTCCCTGCCCCGCTCATGTGCTATCTTTCTTTCTCTCTCTCTCAAATAAATGAATAACTCTTAAAAAAAAAAAAAAAAGATGGTGGAGCACCTGGGTGGCTCAGTTGGTTAAGCATCTGACTCTTGATCTCAGCTCAGGTCTTGATCTCAGGGTCATGAGTTCAAGCCCTGCATTGGGCTTTGTGCTGGGCATGGATCCTACTTAAAAAAAAGAAAAGGTTAAGATGATAATTTTTATGTTATATGTATTTTACCACAATTTAAAAATTAATTACAAAGGGAAAAAAAGATAGCACCTACAAAGGTCAAAGATATGACATTTTAAGAAATAAATCTATCTTAAGTTTGCAAGACCTCTATACTAGAATCTACAAAACATTATAAGAGAAAGCAATGAAGACTTAAATAAATGGGAGCATCTGCTATGTTCATGGAGGACTCAATATATTAAAATTTCAAGTCTTCTCAAATTAACCTACATAATCATGCAATCCTTAACAGAATCCCGGAGTTTGACTTTTTGTTTTTGTAGTTGTGTTGCTGTTGTTTTTTGATTTTGTGGAGCTCAAGCTTACTTTAAAATTCATATGGAAATGTAAAGGGCTAAGAATAGCTAAGGCAGGCATGAAGTACTGAGGTGGCATATATATGTCGCCAGATAGCAAGCTCTGTTATAAAACTGTATTATTTAACTATATTATTGCTTATCGTATTGTGGTCCTTGGACTGTCAGCATCAGCATCACCTGGGAGCTTGTTAGAAATGCAGTTTCTCAACCCCTTATTGAATCAGAATCTCTGGGGTTGAGGCTAAAGAGTCTGTGTTTCAACAGTTTCTCTACGTTATTCTCAGGCACTTGAAAGTTTGAGAAACACTGAATTAAGACATTTTGACATGAGAAAATATGAACCAACCAGTAGAACAGAGAGTCCAGAAACAGATCCAAACCTACATGGCTCATCTGATTTATGACAAAGTTGGCTTTCAGTACAGTGGTAAAGAGTAGGCTTTTCAATAAACGGTACTAGATGATTTATATCCATATAGAAAAAGCTATCTTAACACCTATATCATAACTGTATATACAAAAATCAATTCCAGACTGGATATGTAAAAGTGAAAAGCAAAACTGTAAAGCTCTTAGAGGAAAAAATATGGGAGGACGTCTTTGAGATCTTAGGACAAACAGTACAATAAAGCTCTAGCCATAAAACAAAAATGATAAATTGGACTACATTAATATTAAGCACTTCTCTTTATCAAAAGATACCATTAATATTTGTAAAGCACTTAGACCACTGCCTTGCCAGCACATTGTATGTGTTACATGAATGTTTGTCAAGAGTATAAATAATATATTACCCTCCTCCAACAAAAAAGTACTTGTGTTCAGAAAATACCAACTTAACAAATTATTAAGAAAAATTCTGACAACCCAATAGAAAAAACAGGCGAAGGATTTCAATAGGGACTTAATAAAGAGATATTAAAATGGCCATTAACATATTAAAAGGTGCTCAACTTTATTAGTCGTTAGAGAAATGCACACTACAACCATAATACAATACGACTACATACCCACGAGAATGGCTAAAATGCAAAACAGACAGTATTGAGTGTTGTAAGGATGTGAAGCAGCAAGAGTTCTCTAATATTTCTAGTAAGAGTGTTGAATGGAATAACCTTTTAGAAGATTGGGAGGAACTATGGAAGCTAAATGTATTCATACTCTGTGACCTTGCAATTTCACTCCTCAGTATATACCCAACAAAATACTTGGGCACGTTCACCTAAAGAACATGTCTTAAAGTGTGCGTAACCGCACATTCTGGTAGCACAGCTAGACTGTTCATAGCACATTTGTATTAGCCCCAAATTGGAAACTGCATAAATGCCCATTAGTGATATGGTGGTTAAATAAATTATATATTTATATAATGGAATATTATACAGCAATAAAATGAATATTCTACAACTGTGCAACTATGTGGATGAATCTTTCAAACATAATGTTGAGCAGAAGAAATCAGATACAAAAGAGTACTCTGTGATTACATTTGTGTAATGTAGAAAAGCACGCACATTGATCTCTGTATAAGTCAGGATAGTGGTTACCCTTACAGAGGGGCAGGAAATGACCAGAACAGAGAACAAGGGGGACAGTAGGATGCTGGTAATTTTTCTTGATCTGAGTGCTGGTTATATATGTCTGTTCGGTCTGTGAAAATTCATTGTGCATCTATATATTATATAATATATAAAAATGTTTTAATAAAAAAATTGGATCTAGTAGCCATTTCTTCAAACTGAAAAATACATGAAAAGAGTCACATAGGGCATTTACATTCATGGTCAGATGAGTTGCAATGGTCATTTCCAATATGCTGAAAGAACAGTATATTTAAGAAAATGAATAAAGCACCTTTTCTCAGCACATTTTAACCAAACTAACATTTCTTATATAAAATAGTTTCTTTCTGTTAATAATTTCATTCCAGTTTCCTGTAGGGATATATTAAGTTCATTTAAGTGTTTGAATCTTTCTTCCATGTAGGCTACGTGAAGATAAATTATGAACTTCCAAACTTATCATTTGTATTAGTGCTTTGCTTGGGAATAATCTGATTTATTTCTTTAAGCCTACCAATGCTAGAAAAGCATCAAGATGCAGGATGACCCACTGATGACTATATGAAAAAAGTGACAGTTTCTTGCAAAAAGCTCAGAAGCATCAATCACAGCTTGTTCTCACAACACATTTTTTTAAAAAGATTTTATTTATTTATTTGAGAGAGTGAGTGAGTGAGCGAGCATGAGTGGGAGAAGGGGCAGAGGGAGAGGGAGAAGCAGGCTCCAGCAGGGAGCCTAAGGCAGGACTTGATCCCAGGACCCAGGGATCATGACCTGAGCCGAAGGCAGACACTTAACCTACTGAGTTACCTAGGCGCCCCTCACAACACATTTTTGCTATGTATCTAGATGATTTGTATGTTTTTGCTTATTTTAACAAAGACAAATAAATGTAATGTTTTGGTTGTAAGGAGTTCTCTGGTACAACAGAGATAGAACAGTATGCTGTATTGTGCAACCAGTTGTTCTCAAGTTAATGCTGTCTAAATATTTCACCAAATACCAGGATGGAGCTACCAGATACCCTCAAGTCTACAAGGATGTGGTTTAAACATAGTGGGACATTACGTGGGTTTGTGTTATTTGGGAAGAATTCTAATAAATTGAGTATTTGTACAAGGGAAAAGCTTACCGCTGTGCATAGCTTCTGTTTGCAGTGCACAGGGCTAGCCAGGATTAGGTATTTTAGACTTTAAGACGACTAGTATCAGTGCCTTTTTAAGGGGGCGAGTGGCTAAGGTGTGCATTGGCAGGTTGAGCACTGCCAGAAAGCTTAGGTGGAGTGGTCACAGGTTAATTTGTGTTTTGAGTAATTTCCCTTTTAAGGGTGTTGATGTACTCCGTGCCTTCAGAAAAGTGGCACCTTATTCCCCTAGAGGATGAATAAAATCCTGCTTAAGAGCTGCTGTTGTCAAGGCCTCCAAATCAGTAAGGAAGAAGTAAAACTTTCACTACTTACAGATGACGTGATACTGTATATAGAAAACCTGAAAGACTCCACCAAAAAACTGTGGGAACTGATAAAATCAGTAAAGTAGCAGGATACAAAATCAGTCTACAGAAGTCTGTGGCATTTCTATATACCAATAATGAAGCAGCAGAAAGAGAAATTTAGAAAACAGTTCCATTTACAATTGCACCAAAACCCATAAGGTACTTAGGAATAAACCTAACCAAAGAGGTGAAAGACTTGTACTCTGAAAACTATAAAATATTGATGAGGGAAATTGAAGAGGACAAAAAGAAATGGAAAGAGGGGCGCCTGGGTGGCTCAGTTTTTAATAAGCATCTGCCTTTGGCTCAGGTCATGATCCCAGGGTCTTGGGATCGAGCCCTGTTTTGGGCTTGCGGATCGGCGGGAAGCCTGCTTCTCGCTCTCACGCTCCCCTGCTTGTGTTCCCTCTCTCGCTGTCTCTCTCTGTCAAATAAATAAATAAAATCTTAAAAAAAAAAAAAAAGGAAAGATATTCCCTGCTCATGGATTGGAAGAACAAATATTGTTAAAATGTCTATACTGCCCAAAGCAATCTACACATTTAATGCAATCCCTATCAAAATACCAACAGCTTTTTGGGGTGCCTGGGTGGCTCAGTCGGTTGGGCGTCAGCCTTTGGCTCAGGTCATGATCCTAGGGTCCTGGGATCGAGCCCTGCATCGGGCTCCCTGCTCTGCGGGGAGCCTGTTTCTCTCTCTCCCTCTCCCCCTGCTTGTGTTCCCTCTCTGGCTGTCTCTCTCTCTGTCAAATAAATAATAAAATCTAAAAAAAAAAAACCCCAAAAACCAACAGCTTTTTTCACAGAACCAGAACAAAAAATCCTAAAATTTGTATGGAACCAAAAAGATGCCGAATAGTCAAAACTTTCTTGAAAAAGAAAAGCAAAGCTGGAGGCATCATGATTCTGGACTTCAAGCTATATTACAAAGCTGTAGTCATCAAGATAGTATGGTACTGGTTCAAAAACGGACACACAGATCAATGGGACAGAATAGAAGACGCAGAAATGAGCCCACAACTGTATGGTCAGTTAATCTTCAGCAGAGCAGGAAAGAATATCCAAAGGGAAAAAGACCGTTTCTTCAACAAATGGTGTTGGGAAAATTGGACAGCAACATGCAGAAGAATGAAATTGGACCACTTTCTTAAACCATCTACAAAAATAAATTCAAAATGGGTGAAAGACTTAAACATGAGACCTGAAACCATAAAAGTCCTAGAAGAGAGCTCAAGCAGAATTTCTCTGACATCAGTCATAACAACATCTTTCTAGATATATCTCCTGAGGCAAGGGAAACAAAAGCAAAAATAAACTATTGGAACTACATCAAAGTAAAAAGCTTCTGCACAGCAAAGGGAACAATTAACAAAACCTAAAAGGCAGCCTATGGAATGGAAGAAGCTTTTTTCAAATGCCATATCCAAAATATATAAAGAATTTATAAAACTCGACACCCAGAAAACTAATAATGCAATTAAAAATGGGCAGAAGATATGAATAGACACTTTTCCAAAGAAGACATACAGATGGCCAACAGACATATGAAAAGATGCTCAATATCACTTATTATCAGGGAAATGCAAATCAAAACTATAATGAGATATCACCTCACACCTGTCAGAATGGCTAAAATCAACAACACAAGACACAACTGGTGTTGGTGAGGATGCGGAGAAAGGGGAACGCTCTCCGCACTGTTGGTGGGAATGCAAACTGGTGCAGCCATTCTGGAAACAGTATGGAGGTTCTTCACAAAGTTAAAAATAGATCTAATCGCACTACTGGGTATTTACCCAAAGGAAATGAAAATACTAATTCAAAGGGATACATGCACCCCAATGTTTATAGCAGCATTATCTACAATAGCCAAGATACGGAAGCAGCAATATCAATAGAAGAAGTGGCATTATATATACAATGGAATATTGTATTCAGCCATAAAAGAGAATGAAATCTTGCCATTTGCAAAGACATGGATAGAGCTATAGTGTATTATGCTAACTGATATAAATCAGAGAAAGACAGATACCATATGATTTTGCTCATATGTGGAATTTAAGAAACAAAACAAATGAGCAAAGGGGAAAAAAGAGAGAGAGGCAAACCAAGAAGCAGACTCTTAACTATAGAGAACAAACCAGTGGTTACCAGAGGGGAGATGAGGGGGGGATGGGTTAAATGGGTGATGTGGGATCAAGGAGTGCACTTGGTTGTGATAAGAACATGACTGTTTATCTTATTAACATTTTATTAAAATAAAAACCTAAAAAGAAAGAACTTGTCCAGGCTTTTACAGTTGAGTAGTAACTGTATTTCCCTGAAAACAAGAATCTGACTCTCCCATTATTGGCCTTTTAGTAATTTCTTACTTAGAGCCAGTTTTAGATAAAAAATATTCAGAAATTTATAGAACATTTCTAAGAAATGAGTGAGATATTAAAAACTATAAATTATAAGAATTAACAACATACAGTATTTGATAGCCTCAAAAATGTGTTCTTTGGAGGAAATAGGAACTGAGATGATTAAAAATAGAGTGTTTACTGCAAATTATATAGAGACATATTTTCATACACCAAAAATAACCCAGCTTTTGCGAGACAAACTTTGAAATTTGGGAGATGTTGAATATGCATGTAGGGTGTTTCATCTGAAGTATTATTCATGGCTTTAAAAAAAAGCAGTGAAATATTAGTTTGGTCTTAGTTATATTTTTATCTTATATTTTCTTTTTAAGTTTTTAGCAATACTGAACTTGAATGTAAAATGCTCTTTTTAAGGACCTTGTAAGTAATGATTTTGTAAAATATATGCTTTTTATATTGTCATAAAATATTCATAACATACAATTTACCATTTTAACAAAATTTTTTTTAGAGAGGGAGAGGGGTGGAGGGAGGGGTGGAGGGAGAGGAAGAAAGAATCTTAAGCAGGCTCGACGCCCAGCACAGAGCCCAACTTGAGTCTCCATCTCACCACCCTGAGATCATGACCTGAGCTGAAAACAATACTTGGCTGCTTAACTGACTGAACCACTCAGGCGCCTCCATTTTAACAATTTTTAAGTGTATCATTCAGTGACATTAAAGACATTTACACTGTTAGGTAATTATCAGCACTTCCATCTCCAGAGCTTTTTTATCACCCCATACTGAAACTCTGTACCCATTAAACGCTGGCTCCCTGTGCTCTCCTCTCCCTAGAATGACAACCACCATTCTATTTTCTGTTTTGCGTTTCAGTATGCTAGGTACCTCATGCAATCATAAAATATTTGTCCATTTGTGTCAGGCTTATTTCAGTTAGCATAAGGTCTTCAAGGTTCATCCATGTTGTAGTGTGTATCAACCTCCTTCCTTTTTAAGGCTGAATCATATTTATACACACACACACATATCACATTTGGTTTATCATTTTTCTGTCAGTGAATATTTGAGTTGTTTCTGCCTTTTAGCTATTGTGAACAACACTGCCATGAACACTGGTATGCAAGTATCTATTCAGGCCCCTCCTTTTATTTCTTTTGGGCTTATATCCAAGAAATGAATTTGCTGGATCATGTGTAATCCCATGTTTAATTTTTTGAGGATGCTTTTCTGTCTGTTTTTTTTTTTTTAAGTGAGAATGCTTTTTTTAATGCCCAGATTTCCTCATCTATACAAAGGCGTCATCAGATATCTGCCATGAACATAGAACAGTCAATGGAATTCCACAATCTGTTAATCTCTGATGTATTTTGTTTTTTGCTCACATAAATAACTGGTGGCTAGAATCCTAGGCTAGTAAAAAATTGAACCAGCTTATACTTAGGTACTATATATTCAGTCACTCACTGCTTCTCATCATCAAAGCTGAAACTGTGTGCTTATTTAGCCTTGTCTATGTGAGACACCTCACTATTCCTGATCTGATGAGTTACTATTTGGTATTTGTGAAAATATTCATTTATTTTACTAATTTTTGACATCTGAGAAATTTAAATGTTCTCAAGTATTTCTCTCTTATATTGGACAGTGAAGAACTTTAATTGGCTTTTAATAACCTATGTGGGGCATTTTGGTGAATATGAAGTCTATAATTACAATCAAATTAGTGTTAATTAAAAATATAAAATAACCCAAATTCCACAAAGATGAACTTGGGAGTTCATGTCATTATTTTCCCTTCATCATGACAGAATTTTGTAGGTGGAATAAGTTTTGGTCACCATTTAGTCCAGTTTTTTTTCTCTTTGTAGATAAGACATATCTTGGTGCAAGAGAAGTTAATCCACTTATTTAAGGGCATATAGAGAATGGCTGGGAAGGTGGAGGAACCCAAGCTAGTTTGGGAAGGAATTCACCTTAATTTGTGGATTTGTACAAAGTATCATAATGAATTATTTGGAAACTTATTCTTTGCTATAAAACAAATGGAATTTTTTTTTTTAAGATTTTATTTATTTTTCAACAGAGAGAGAGAGAGAGAGACAGTGAGAGAGGGAACACAAGCAGGGGGAGTGGGAGAGGGAGAAGCAGGCTCTCTGCTGAGCAGGGAGCCCGATGCGGGGCTCGATCCCAGGACTCTGGGATCATGACCTGAGCCGAAGGCAGACGCTTAATGACTGAGCCACCCAGGCGCCCCTAAAACAAATGGAATTTTATTAAAACTTTCTAGCTGACAGCAACCCTAGAGACCATCAGATCGAATCCCATCATTGTGTAAATGAGGAAGAGGAGGGCTTAAAATGGTCAGTACTTTTCCAAAGGCTTATGCAGTTAATTGGTGGAGAGTCTGGTCTAGAGTCCAGCTCTTTTTTTCAGTGCATTTTTCCACTTTGCCACACCTCTTCTTTAAAATTATGTCGTATGCCAGAATTTAGCAATGACTTATTTTCAAAAGGCTTGTAAGCTTATTTTATTTGGCATTCGGAGCATATTGTTGTAAAGAAAAAATACTATAATGTTTAAGTTTCTGAGCTGCTTCACAAAAGCCTATATAAGCCACTGTGTACCTGGATTATAGTAATAAAAATATTATTTCATGATACCCATTTATTATTTACTATGTTGTGTCCTTGGGGAGAGAGTATTTTCCCAAATCTATTGAGGGAATGTCAGGAAAAAAAAACGTGACAGGTGATTTTCATAAGTGCTAGTCACTGTTGATTTACATTTCTTTTTCAGAAGAAGCATCTTTGTACATACCCTTTTGCCCCTGTGTAAATGATGACAAACATAAAATCCCTTCTCTGTCCCTTTCTTTCTCTCTCTGTGCGCGCTCTCTCTCTCTCTCTGAGTGCTCTCAGTATGCCAGGCTGTACAGAAGGCGCTAGGGAACGGAATAGTTGGGACCTCTGCGCTGAAGGAGCCAACCTGCATGCAGTGGTGGAGAATCATGGGGTAGAGATGGAGATACTTAGGGAAAGTGGTTGAGAAAGGCTCTCCGAGAAAGTGGCATTTGAGCTGACCCCCGAAGGGTGAGGCAGAGCCAGCAGGAGGCGGTAGGTGGTCATTCTCAGGTCCTGAATTGAGTGGAATTAAGAGTAACTCTGGCCAAGGATGCAGTGGAGACTCTGGATCAGCTCTGCCCATCCATCTGGACAGACGCGCTTCAGTTCTCACCAGCCGGCTTGCTGCCTGGGTAGGTAGGTTGGTGCTCCCTCCATTGGGTTTGCTTCCTGAACTATTAGATCGGTTATTTCTTAAAAATAGCATTTTCTTCATGTTGGTAGAGCGTTGTAGCAGATATTCCCCCACTGAATTTTCTTTTTCTTACCTAATTATGATTGACTTACCTTGTGGGCAGCAGTGTTCTAAAAATATATTAAACACAGCCTATCCGAATTTACCTCCTTCTAGAAAGACTTTCCCAAGTGTCCTGGCCAAACAGATATAAGATAAATGCATTCTTCAGTGATGCCATTATTCGGCCAGTTCCTTCTGTAAAGCTTTTCAAATGTCTGTAAGATTGCATTTTACTCTCAGTGTTCAGTGAGAATGTTTTGCTTGACCTTCGCATAAAAGTCTCAGGCAAACTCTTGTTCTCATGCCAGCGCATTTGTTATTTTTCTGAGGAAAATACCTCCCCTATTTGGTGTGCAAACCTTAAAGCTGGGTTTTAACTCTGACAAGCGCTTCATCAGTGTGGTTGGGAGCTGTAGGGGAGGATAAGTTTTCTTGGACCTTCTTAGGGCTGGGTTTGCAAATTAACCTGACAGATTAACATGAGAAAAGCACACAGATTTATTTAATACAGATTTTTTTTGTGACATGGGAGGCTTCATAAGGAAACAAAGACCTGAAGAAGCAGTTAAACTTGAGTATGTTTATGCTCGGTTTGATGAAGAGTGGGCATCATGGAGGAATGTGCTAGGTCAGAGAGTGTAAGGTGTAGGTGTAAAGGATGCTCTTTTCCTCCGGGTATAGGATGTAGGGAGGACGCTCTCACAGCAGGGTTTTATGACCTGCTTCAGGGCAGAGGGACAGGGGGAAGGTCAGAGTGATCTTCCTGCTTCTGCTGTTTCCTCAGACTCCTTTGGCTTAAAATATTCAATATGCTCAGGTGCCATATTTTGGGGGTAGTGTGTCGTGAACCCTATCAGAGGTTAGGGTGGTGATTTTCTGTTAGGGGTGAGAGAAAGCATTCAGGAGGGGAAATCTGGAGGGGGCCACTTCAGTGGGTACTCTCAGAGGCTTGTTAAGTTTTACCTAATTCATATTTAATCCTCCTCACAACCTGTGAGAGATAGTTACCCCTGTTTTAGAGAGGAGGAAAGTGAGACCCTGAAACGTCCCAAGGTCACCCAGTGACTCCTCTCACGTGGTGGAGCTGGGATTCTGCACAAGCTCTGGCTGGCTTGGAGAATGTTCCCACTGTGCTACAGAGCCCTTCCCTCCATGCTCTTCCGTCCTGTCACAAAGGTACAGAGACAGTCCCTTTAATCGGGTGAAGAGAAAGTAAGGCAGTGATGCGACCCATTGTGGGTAGTAGAATCACTTTGCAGATTTACTTTATGAAAAGAGTTGTTTCCTTTGAAAGTATTTGAGATCAAACAGTGTTACGCATTTTAAATAGTTCTTTAATGTATTTTACCTTATGTGTCTTTATATAGTGCCATATACACCTACTTATGTTGATGAAGCCATTTTTCTCGTAGATTTTATTTTATTTTTTTTAAATATTTTATTTATTTATTTGACAGAGAGAGACACAGCGAGAGAGGGAACACAAGCAGGGGGAGTGGGAGAGGGAGAAGCAGGCTCCCCGCCAAGCAGGGAGCCCGATGTGGGACTTGATCCCAGGACGCTGGGATCCTGACCTGAGCCGAAGGCAGACGCTTAACGACTGAACCACCCAGGTGCCCTTTCTCGTAGATTTTAGTTAATGGAGGCTAACAAGATACAGTTATAGGTTAATCTGGTAAAGTATATTTCAAGGGGATAAAATTTTTTTTTAATTTTTTTATTGTTATGTTAATCCCCCTACATTACATCATTCGTTTTAGATGAAGTGTTCCATGATTCATTGTTTGTGCATAACACCCAGTGCTCCATGCAGAACGTGCCCTCCTCAATACCCATCACCAGGCTAACCCATCCCCCCTGCCCCTTCCCCTCTAGAACCCTCAGGTTGTTTTTCAGAGTCCATCGTCTCTCATGGTTCGTCTACCTCAAGGGGATAAAATAATTTAATTTGCACAGTTATACAACGATGAGATTACCTAATGGACATTGCATTAGAATGTAAATTCCGTGACCGCGGGGACCTTGTCTGTCTTGCTTACTAGTTTGTCCCTGGGGCCTTGTGCACATGGCCTTGTACAGAGTAGGTGCTCAAGTGAATTAATGAATGAATACACTTTGGTAGGACCCCATCTATTGATTCTCCTCCTCCCTTATTCGTTCACTCTCCTTCTCCTGCTCCCCTTAGCAGAGCAGTTTCCCAGCGTTCTTTACTGAGTCCGCTGCTTACGTTGCTTGACCAGAGTTTCCTGGGTAGTATCATCACTTCCAGGGGGTGATCATATCTGGGGAAAGTGTTGAAAAAACACTATAAAGATGTTGTTCTGGGGATCAAGAGACCAAGTATTAGAATCAGCTTTTGCTACTAATGAAGGTGTGATACAGAGCAAGTGGCTTAACCTGTTGGTGCTTCATTTTCCTTTTTATTGTAAGGGGGTTGGCCTTGATCCAGAGTTGAAAATTCACATGTCTCTAGGGACCAAGGGAGGTAACTCACACGGTGGTACAGTAAGGAGTTGTAAGGAATGAGATAGAATTAAAGACCCCCTGCTCTCTCTCTCTCTTTTTTTAAAGATTTTATTTATTTATTTGAGAGAGAGAGAGCACATGAGCACGAGCAGGGGGAGGGGCAGAAGGAGAAACAGACCTCCCCACTGAGCGCGGACCCCTGACCCCGACCCTGGGGCTTGATCCCAGGACCATGAGATCATGACCTGAGCCGAAACCAAGAGCCAGACACTTAACCGGCTGAGCCACCCAGGTGCCCCCCTCCTCCTAACTCTTAATAAGAATTTGGAGTGATAAATGAATTTGACCAAAAACAAATACTTGTATTATCTCATCCTAATAGTTATTTTTTTTTCCCGTTAACGTTAATGCAAATTTTATTCAAGAGATAATATTGAAGAATTCTAAGAAAGGGAAAAATTTACCAGTTATTCACTCTACAGTAAAAAGTGGAACTGGGGATCACATATAACACATAAATAAATTCTATCTTTACATTTCTGAATAAAGCTCTTCTTAGAGCCATTTAACTTTTGCTGATAAAGTTTTGTGAATTGTGTTCAGAAACTTTGACAACACACACATATACACGCTCTTCAAATAAGTTAAGTACCTAGGATTTTTTAAATAATTAGATCAATGTTTATTGTGACTTTATAACTCCTTCAAATTATACTTTAATATTTGACACAGTAGGTTCAAAAAATAACTATTCAGGCCTCAGTTTTAAATTTTCCTTCAGTGTAATGCACAAAGTTGATAAAGAAATATTAATAGGACTACCCTAAAATAAATGCACCTTTCTTATAAAAATTACTTGTTATAATACAGTTCCCATTCTGTTCTGTAATTCTGATAAGGAATATACATTTTTGGTGGGGGCACCTGGGTGACCCAATCAGTTAAGCATCGGATTCTTGATCTTGGCTCAGGTCTTGATCTCATGGTCGTGAATTCAAGCCCTGCATTGAGCTCCATGCTGGGCGTGGAGCCTACTTAAAAAAATTTTTTAAAGAATATACTTTTTGGTAATAAAACAAGGATTTAGAATGATTCAGTCCTTGGGAAATCCTAATGGCAGTCACTCAATGAAGAAGTCAGTCATTCCTGGAGTCACAAACACTCAAAAACTGCTGTTAGAGTTAAGTTTTTGTGGTTGTTGATGTTTATTGTTTTGGTTTAGCCTTGCAGTTCCTAAACGTCGCTATGGTTTCGAATTACCTGGGGAATGTTTTAAAAACACAGTTGCCAGATGCTACTCTCAGAGATCTGATTTACTTAAAAAAAAAAAAAAAAAAAACAACCAAAAGCTTCTCAAGTGCTTCTAATGTGCAGCTAGGTTTTGAATGATTAATTGGACTCAATTTAACTAGGGTGTTTCCGCACTGACTTTTAGAAACAAGCAACTGATCAAGGATATAGTCAGCTTTCCGACAAATAAGCATCTTCCCTTGTTTCGCAGCAGTCTTGACTGAATGTACAATTGTAGATGATCTCCAGGAAACAGTGTGGATTCCAGATCATCAGCAGAGAGCGAAAACTGTTCATTACACCACGCAGTCCCTACAGCATCATCATACATTTTGCCCGTTTTCACTCACCCAGAACTTTTACTTTTTTCCCCACTACATGTGCAGTCATAGTCCATGGTTTCTACTACATTCTCTGAGCTCATGGCTGTCACAGCTTTCTGGGGTTAGGACTTAGTCCTTGCATATTTGAGCTTTTGTCTTAGGCCAGTTTTTATTAAGGTGTCCCCTCTGGGAAAGCATTTTATTTTATTTTATTATTATTTTTAAAAGATTTTATTTATTTATTTGATAGAGACACAGCGTGAGAGAGAACACAAGCAGGGGGAGTGGGGGAGGGAAAGCAGGCTTCCCGCTGAGCAGGGAGCACGATGCGGGGCTCGATCCCAGGACCCTGGGATCATGACCTAAGCTGAAGGCAGACGCTTAACCATCTGAGCCACCCAGGCGCCCCTGGGAAAGCATTTTAACTGAATCAGGGACTCACTACCCTAACCAAGGCTAGAAAGCATTCTTGTACATTTTAGATTGGTTTTCTGTAATACGTATTGAAGAAAAGAAGGTCTTTTGCCTTAAAAAAAATTTTTTTTTATTAACATATCATGTATTATTTGTTTCAGGGGTATGGTTCTGTGATTCATCCATCAGTCTTACACAATTCACAGAGCTCACCATAGCACATACCTCCCCAAAGTCCATCACCCAGCCATCCATCCTTCCCACCCCCCTCCACTTCAGCAACCCTCAGTTTGTTTCCTGAGATTAAGAGTCTCTTATGGTTTGTCTCCCTCTCTGGTTTCATCTTGTTTCATTTTTCCCTCCCTTTCCCTATGATTCTGTCTTGTTTCTCAAATTCCTCATATCAGTGAGATCATATGATACTTGTCTTTCTCTGATTGACTTATTTCATTTAGCATAATACCCTCTAGTTCTATCCACGTAGTTGCAAACGGCAAGATTTCATTTTTTGATGGCTGCATAATATTCCATTGTGTGTGTGTATATATATATATATATATATACACACACCGCATCTTCTTTATCCATTCATCTGTTGATGGACATCTAGGCTCTTTCCATAGTTTGGCTATTGTGGACATTGCTGCTGTAAACATTGGGGTGCCTGTGCCCCTTCGGATCACTGCATTTGTATCTTTGGGGTAAATACCCAGTAGTGCAATTGCTGGGTCGTATGGTAGCTCTATTTTCAACTTTTTGAGGAAACTCCATACTGTTTTCTAGAGTGGCTGCACCAGCGTGCATTCCCACCAACAGTGTAGGAGGGTTCCCCTTTCTCCACATCCTTGCCAACATCTGTCGTTTCCTGACTTGTTAATTTTAGCCATTCTGACTGGTGTGAGGTGGTATCTCATTGAGGTTTTGATTTGGATTTCTCTGATGTCGAGTGATGTTGAACACTTTTTCATGTGTCTGTTGGCCATTTGGATGTCTTCTTTGCAGAAATGTCTGTTCATGTCTTCTGCCCATTTCTTGATTGGATTATTTGTTCTTTGGCTGTTGAGTTTGTAAGTTCTTTATAGATTTTGGATACTAGCCCTTTATCTGACATGTCATTTGCAAATACCTTCTCCCATTCTGTTGCCTTTAAGTGAGCAAATACTTAATTCTTGGGCATTCCGTGTACTTGAAGTTTGATTTGCATTTGTATCTATGAATTAGGATGTATTTTAAGTAAAAAGTTACCAGATTTCTAATGATTTGTTTTTATGTTTGAGTTTGGCTAATGTTTAAAGATTTATTTCAAATTTGGGAAAGATATTTTGAGGTAGTTTATTTTCTCACATTTTTTATAACCTATGAGATAAAAAGATTTATTAATTTCTAATGTGATACAGTCTGCCTATTGTTTTGATTACCTGGAAAGATTTTGATTTATTCCTTAAGGGATTTATTCAATAGATTGGATCCAGTAGGTTAAGTAATGACTGCTCAAGTGAACAAATTCTTCACAAAAATATTGGACAGCACATGTTTTATTATTTTTCACCGAGAAGATTTTCAGATCTGCATTCAGCTGTATTCTGATATTTTTGGAAGAGTTAATTTTGTACTAATCAGAGTGGAATCACCAAGCTCATGCCTTCTTTTTGTGTTTGTTTTTTAATTCTCTTCCATCAGTTTTTGCTTTCACAACCAAAGTTTTGGGCCATTCAGACATCAGCCTTGATCCTCCGGACCAAACTTGACAGAGGAAGCGCACGCCGAGTGGAGCGCGCAATGAGGCAGACACAGGTGAGAATTAATGTGACAGTTTTTGTTCTTCTTCCAACTCTTCTTTATGCAACAAATGAATCACTGAACACTACATCAAAAACTAATGATTGGGGCACCTGGGGGGCTCAGTCATTAAGCGTCTGCCTTCGGCTCAGGTCATGATGCCAGGGTCCTGGGATCGAGCCCCGCATTGGGCTCCCTGCTCAGCGGGAAGCCTGCTTCTCCCTCTCCCTCTGCTGCTCCCCTGCTTGTGCACATGCTCTCTCTCTCTCTGTCAAATAAATAAAATCTTTAAAACAACAACAACAACAAAAACTTATGATTAACTCTTTATTGCTGTTAATAAGCATAGGGGTGCCTGGATGGCTCAGTTGGTTAAACATCTGGCTTTGGCTCAATTCATTGACCCCAGGGTGGGCTCCTCGCTGAGTGGGGAATCTGCTTGTCCCTCCTCCCACTTGTGTGCACTCTCTCTCTCTTTCTCTCAAATAAATAAATAAAATCTTTAAAAAGTAAGCATATATATGTGTTGTGAATATAAAATAATGAGATGGCTTTCCTTTTGTTCATTTTGTTATTTTCTAGAGTGTGGGTTTTAGAATTTGTTTGGCTCCAAAGCCCAGCTGTGTCCCTTAGTAGCTCTGTGACCACAATATTTAACCTTTCTGAAGCAAAACTGTTCCTCTGTTCACAACACTTCTGACACCAGATGTGTGGGTCTTCCATACCAAGCATTTCTCCACTTCCTTGTGGACATCAGTTCTGACACTATCTGGACTTAGTGCAGACACCATAGGTTAAGGGCTCAGACCGACAAGACTGCCCTCTACTTTATTTTTATTTTATTTTATTTTATTTTTTAAGATGCCATAAATTTTAACAAGTGTCAATTTCAGAAATGTTATTTATTTTTTTCAAATTTTTATTTAAATTCTAGTTCGTTAACATACAGTGCAATATTGGTTTCAGGAGTAGGATTCAGTGATTCGTCACTTACATACAACACCCATTGCTCTCCTTAATACCCTTCACCCATCTAGCCCAACCCCCACCCACCTCCCCCCATCAACCCTCAGTTTGTTCTCTATTAAGAGTCTCTTAGGGTTTGTTTTCCTCTCTCTCTCTCTCTTTTTTACCCCCCTCCCATTTGTTCATCTGTTTTGTTTCTTAAATTCTACATGGGAGTGAAATCATATGGTATTTGTCTTTCTCTGACTGATTTATTTCACTTAGCATAATACCCTCTAGTTCCATCCACGTTGTTGCAAATGGCAAGATTTCATTCTTTTTGATGGCGAGTAATGTTCCATTGTCCAATCTGTATTTTTGTATCCTTTGGGTAAATACCTACTAGTGCAATTGCTGAATCATAGGGTAGTTCTATTTTTAACTTTTGAGCCATCTCCATACAGTTTTCCAGAGTGGCTGAACCAGTTTGCATTCCCACCAACAGTGCAGAGAGGGTTCCCCTTTCTCCACATCTTTGCCAACAACTGTTGTTTCCTGTGTTGTTAATTTTAGCCATTCTGACAGGTGTGAGGTGATATTTCATCGTGGTTTTGATTTGTACTTCCCTGATATCTGTGATGTTGAGCATCTTTTCATGTGTCTGTTAGCCATCTGGCTGTCTTCTTTGGAAAAATATCTGTTCATGTCTTCTGCCCATTTCTTAATTAGATTATTTGTTTTTTCAGTGTGGAGTTTGATAAGTTCTTTATAGATTTTAGATACTAACCCTTTATCAGATATGTTATTTGCAAATATCTTCTCCCATTCTGTCGGTTGTCTCTTAGTTTTGTTGATGGTTTCCTTTGATGTGCAGAAGGTTTTTATCTTGATGAACTCCCAGTAGTTCCCTTTTTTTGCTTTTTGCTTTTGTTTCCCTTGCCTCAGGAGACATATCTAGAAAGATGTTGTTATGGCTGATGTCAGAGAAATTACTGCTTGAGCTCTCTTCTAGGATTTTTATGGTTTCATGTCTCACATTTAGGTCTTTCATCCATTTTAAATATATTTTTGTGTATGGTGTAAGAAAGTAGTCCAGTTTCATTCTTCTGCATGTTACTGTCCAGTTTTCCCAACATCATTTGTTGAAGAGACTGTCTTTTTTCCATTGGATAGTCTTTCCTGCTTTATCAAAGATGAGTTGACCATATAGTTGTGGGTCCGTTTCTGGGTTCTTTACTATGTTCCAGTGATCTCTATGTCTGTTTCTATGCCAGTACCATACTGTCTTGATCACTACAGCTTTGTAATATAGCTTGAAGTCCAGAATCGTGATGCCTCCAGCTTTGCTTTTCTTTTTCAGGATTGCTTTGGCTATTTGGGGTCTTTTGTGGTTCCATACAAATTTTAGGATTGTTTGTTGTGGTTCTGTGAAAAATGCTGTTGTTATTTTGATAGGGATTGCATTAAGTATGTAGATTGCTTTGGGTAGTATAGAAATTTTAACAATGTTTGTTCTTCCAATCCATGAATACAGAACGTTTTTCCATTTCTTTGTGTCCTCTTCAATTTCTTTCATAAGTGTTCTTTAGTTTTCAGAGTACAGATCTTTTACCTCTTCGGTTAAATTTATTCTTAGGTATCTTAGGGTTTTTGGTGCAATTGTAAATGGGATAGATTCCTTGATTTATTTTTTGGTTGCTTCATTATTGGTGTATAGAAATGCAACAGATTTCTGTACATTGACTTTATGTCCTGCAACTTTGCTGAATTCATGTATTAGTTCTAGCAATTTTTTGGTGGAGTCTTCAGCGTTTTCTATATAAAGTATCATGTCGTCTGCAAATAGTGAAAGTTTGACTTCTTTCTTGCCAATTTGGATGCCTTTTATTTCTTTTTGTTGTCTAATTGCTGAGGCTAAGACTTCCAGTACCAATAGTAATGGTGAGAGTGGACCTCCCTGTCTTGTTCCTGAACATAGGGAAAGGCTTTCAGTTTTTCCCCATTGAGGATGATCTTATGGGTGTGGGTCTTTCATATATGGCCTTTATAATGTTGGGGTATGTTCCATCTATACTTACTTTGTTGAAGGTTTTTATCAAAATGGATGCTGCATTTTGTCAAATGCTTCTTCTGCATCTATTGAGGGGATCTTATCCTTTCTTTTATTAATGTATATTATTTTGATTGATATGCGAATATTGAACCACCCCTGCAAGACTGCCCTCTACTTTAGATGCCAACCTTAGGTCTGGTTCTGACTGACTGGCTATAAATCAGGGGTTCTACTGACCCCCACCTGGAGTCCGATAATATGCTAAAATGGCTCACAGAATTTAGGGAAACTTTATGTTTATTCTCATCCATTGACTAGCATTTAGTGTCTTTCACAGATTGTCTAATAACCTAACTGTGATGCAGACTATGGTCTCTTTCACAGATTGTCTAATAACCTAACTGTGATGCAGTCTGATGGCCAAGAAAAATTTAAAATGTTGCAAAAGATGTAGGATTTCATGAAGTCAATGACAATGGTATTTTTAAAAATTTATTTTTTGCTTTGGAACAATTTAGTTGTAAGAATGATGTGAAGAAAGGTGCCTGCGGGTCTTAGTTGGTTAAACATCTGATTCTTGATTTCAGCTCAGGTCATGATCTCAGGGTCGTGGGATCAAGCCCCAAGTCAAGCTCCGCACGGGGTGTGGAGCCTGCTTAAGATTCGCTCTTTCCAGGGCACCCGGGTGGCTCAGTCGTTAAGCGTCTGCCTTCAGCTCAGGTCATGATCCCGGGGTCCTGGGATCGAGCCCCACATCGGGCTCCCTGCTCTGCAGGAAGCCTGCTTCTCCCTCTCCCACTCCCCCTGCTTGTGTTCCCTCTCTTGCTGTGTCTCTCTCTGTCAAATAAATAAAATCTTAAAAAAAAAAAAAAAAAAGATTCGCTCTTTCCCTCTCCTCCTCCCCCCACCTCTCTCTCCCTCTCTTAAAAAAAAAAGATGTGAAGAACTACCATCCACCCTTCTGACGAGACCCCAGTCAAGTTTTATCAATAGTCCTAATAATGTCCTTTGTAGCAAAAGGATCCAAGCACAGCATTGAGCTGCCTCATCCTTTGAGTTTCTTTTGTCTGGAGCAGTTCCTCAGGCCTCTCTTGACTTCTGTGGGGTTGATGATTTTGAAGGTTACCAGCCAGTTATTTTGGAGACTGTCTTTCAATTTGGGTTTCTCTGACATTTCCTCATCATTCAGTTCAGGTTACACAATTTTGACAGTAATATTCCAGAAGTATTGTAGTACTCTTCTCACGGTGTCCCTCTCAGGTGTCAGAGGCTGTGAGTTGTTCTGTGATGCTCTCTGATCACTTGAATAAGGTCATGTTGGTGGAGTTTCTCCCTAATGTAAAGTTACTCTTTACCTTGTAAGTAATAAGCCTTTGGGGGGAGTTACTTTGAGATTATCATCCAATTTTCATCCACTTGTTTTAACATTTATTGATGTTTCTTGAGAGGGGAAGTTATTATGATGATTGCCAAGTGGCAATTTTATAATGATTTTATAATATCTTAGTTGGTATTCTGCTATAGGGAAGAGCTTTTTCTTCTTTTTATTTATTCCTCCACTTATTTATTTATTTGAGTGTGGACTCGTGGATTTCTGTTTTATTCAATGGGATGTAATCTTATGCTGTCATTACTTATTTACTTTACTCTTAATTTTTTATTTTGACAGAATTTCAGCTCATGTGAATGAGATAAGCTTAAGTATAGAGTATACTGTTTGTTGCTATAGTAAAAGCAGAAGTGGATTCTCTGTGTCTGAGAATGCTAATTATTCCCAGTTATCCATCCTTCATTTAGTAATAGAACCTTAGTTTTATCCAGACATATGACTTCCCATACTCCTTTGCATAACAGTATGTGGGTGGAAATGATGTGTACCCTGGCCTTTTGTCCTTTCCTATTGTGTAGAAGGTCAGGAGAAGTGGGGCTGCCATCTTAGATCAGAGATGCCGTGTGTTGAGGAATGCAGAGCTCTTTTACCAGCTCTGCATCACTTATCACTGGATTTATAAATGAGAAAGAAAATTATGTCTTGCTTAATAAGTATATTTTAAAAATTTCTTTTTACAGTAGTTTAACCTGTATGGACTAAGCTGAGAGCACTCTGCTAATGTTACTGGAGGTACAAAGATTAATCTGTAGGGTCTAACTCTTTACTAGCTCTGTCCACCGAACGTTTAGAGCAGTGGCACCTCAATAGCAGATGAGCACACCTAGTGCCCAGATCTTGGTTTCTAAATTCCAGTCTTCAATAAGAGGGACCCATGCTCCTTGCATAGATGGCTGAGTTTAGGACTAGGGTAGCTGAAGCAGGGAAAATACAAGATGGGCGTGGAACATCTTTTGTAGTGCAAGAATATAAGGTAGTGTTAAGAAAAGGGATCTGGGGGGCACTTGGTTGACACAGTTGGTTAAGCATCTGATTCTTGGTTTTGTCTCAAGTTGTGATCTCACAATCATGAGACTGAGCCCCATGTCAGGCTCCCCGCCCAGTGTGGAGTCTGCTTGAGATTCTGTCTCCCTCTTCTTCTGCCCCTCTCACTTGTGCTCTCTTTCTCTCTCTCTCTCAAATAAATAAATAAATCTTAAAAAGAAAAAGGGAGTTGGGGGCATGTCAGAAGGACACCGCAGCTAATCTGAAAGAGAACTCAATGGCCAAAGCTAGAACAATTTGAGCAACAAAATGAATAACATAGTATTTGATTATAATCCAAGTTATAAAATAAATACATGGGTCCATACTGCCATAAATGAATGAATGATTGAATAAATGGGATAAAGGACAAGTCTTCCTGACAGAAGAATTTTAAATAATTTATGTAGATACTCCCCCTGTCTAGGAGGTGAAGTTTAGTCTCTCTCTCCTAGAGTATGAGTTGGGCTTAGTGATCACTTAGTGATCACTTAGTGCATCACTTCTGTATGGATACAGAACAATGGTAGCTTTACAGTGGAGAAACCTGGCAACCCCTACCTTAATCAGGTGATCATGGTTAGCATCACCAGCAATAAGTCTATTGATCTCACATACCCTCTGATCATAGGCTATGGTGAAAAGAGCACTTCACCCCTGTGGGAGCCTTCCACCAAACCAGTAACACCAGTTTAATTACAAGACAACATCAGAAAAAACCCAATTGAGACATCCTATGGAATACCTGGCTAGTACTCTTTCAAAAGTGTCCAGGTCATGAACAACATGAACTGAGAAACCGACACAGATCAGAGAGAGAGACTAAGGCAACTTGATAGTATCCTAGATCAGATCTTGGAACAGAAAAAGGGCATTAATGGGAAAGCTAATGAAATACAAATAAAGTCTGTAGTTTAATTAATAGTAATGGGCCAATGTTAATTTCTTAGTCTTGAAAAATAGGTCGTGATTAGGTAATTTGTTAACATCAAGAGAAATTGGGTGAAGACTGTATAGGAACTCTCCATAGTGTCTTTTCAGATTTTCTGTAAATTTGAAATTGTTCCAAAATAAAAAGTTTATCTTAAATGAAAAAAAAAAAAAAACAACCCAAACACATTTATATTCTAATTAGAAAAGTTTATCTTGATTTAAGAATGTGTATTCCTGGTGATGCCAGGCTGACTCAGTTGGTAGAGCTGGCGACTCTGCATCTCAAGGTGTGGTGAGTTTGAGCCCTATGCTGGTGTAGAGATTACTTAAAAATAAAATCTTAAAAAAAAAGGGAATGTGTATGCCTGTGGGTACCGCGTCATCACTGCTGCTTGTTTGGTTTCCGGTTCAATAGGCAGCTCCTGCCCAGCATCTGAACAATGGGGGGTGGGCAGTGCATGTCCTAGGTCCAGATGTTTCTTATTTTAATGAGGCTCGAGTTAGATTTTTAACTGGGAACATCGGAAGGAAATACATAATGAGATGTAAATACTGGGTGAAGTATGTTCAGGTTTACCAAATAATCATAACTTGGTACAGTTTACAAGGCTGGGTGGTAGGAAGGAGGAAGAGGTGACTTAGGGAGAATGCATGTAATGTGTGTGGACTACAGAGTCCTTCAGTCTGGTTCATGCTGGGGAGCAGCGTGAGATAAATATTGGAAGGGCTGTCTGTTTTGTTTCTGATGTCAACCCTCATATAAGGCTGCAGAATGTGGATTTTCTCCTCTGAGTAAAAGGAACTATGGGTAACATGACAGAAGTCAGAGTTTCAAAGAGAGTCCTAGAGTACGGTAGCATTTATTGGTGAAAATCGAAGCAGAAACCTCAATTGGGGATTACTTTCATAGGCCTGCTTACTGGGAGCAGATTTAGTATGGATAGAAATACAGATCCAAGAGATGATTTATGTAGTTGTTCTAAGTTAGAGAAATCAGTTAATTTACCTTCAGTGAAATTGAAGGTAAAATGAAAGATGGTGATACTTATGACACTTTTTTTTTGTATGGCTGCTTAAATTAAACTCTGGGAAAAAATGTTCAGAATAAGATTATTTTCAAAGAGCGGTATCAGGAGACTAAACAATGTGAGCACTTTAAAAACAGTCTTTAAGAGCTTTTTAAAGCTCTTCGAAATAGGTCCCCTGCATTTAAAAGTCTGTTAGTTGCCAGGTAAAAGCAGATGTTTATCTGGATTAAGTGAAGTTTTTGTTCAAAAAAATCCATGCAGATAAAAAAACAAACAAAAAATCCATGAAAACAAAAATCCCACGTTCCTTTCCAGAACTTTTCTGTGTCAGCATAGTTTGGCAAACCCACAGGAGGGTTACCAAGTTACTATAATGTCAGTGCTACTAACCTCCCAGTTAACAAACATTTATTGAATTATTAGTATGTACCAGCTACTGTACTGGGCCCTGGGTATGCTAAGATAATTAATATGTAAGCTTTCAGGAGCTTACATTCAAAGGGCCAAATTCTTTGTCTTGGAATTATTTTCCACCTCCTCTTTTTCAGCCCCCTCCCCCCCGTCTGCAAAATACAATGCAGTTACCATGTCCTTTTGCTTTTCTTCCTGCGTACTGTTTGAATTTATTGAGGGCCTACTCTGTGTTCTACACTTTGTCACATACTGTTTTAACCATTTTACTTCTTTTCACTGAGTATCATCATACCTCAGAGCCCTTTATATTATTGTCACAAGTTGTTTTCTCCAAAACAATGAGACACAGAGATCAGGGTTAAGTGCCACTTGAAGAAACAGGAGGGAGTGGGATCGGGCTGAGGAAGAAGTCACACGGAGGTGCGGGCCCACCATCCCCAGGCTATTTCTCATGCTGCGCATCCCCCTGACTTTCTACCTTCCCTTCCCCGCCATGGGATATAGGCGGCCCTGGGAATGGACGAGACCTCAGGCTAGGTGCTCTTGGTGGCTGTAGGGGACGCTGAGAGAGCTGACAGCAGGGGGCCACATGCGCATCCCACGCCCAGTGTAAAGCAAAGAAGGAAGGTGAAGGTGTGGTTTTGTGATCAGTACTTTAAATTATTCATGCTGAATTACTTCTATTGTATTGAAGTTCGTTTATTAAAAGCTCATTTCACACTGAGCAGAATGTTGAAATAACCGGTGTTAAAATGATCAAATATGCATATTTTATTAAAATATGTGTATAGTTTTTTGTTCAAGGAGACTACACATAAATTTTTTAAATTTTATTTTGGGAAACAGTTAAAATTTTTTTTTTTGGCCAAAGTTTGGCCTTAATACAAATAGTACTAGATTACATTTATTTATTAATGAAGGACATACTGACTTAGAAATGATTTGCTTTGCATTCATCTCTTACGTTAACTTCGGCATATGAAGTAACTGTCGTCATTCAGTTTTCTTTTGGAGCAGGAGTTAAACTCAAAAAGTAGAGTGGTAAGTTTGTAAGTGGATAGCACATCTTTTTAATTTGAAACCTACATTATTCTCTGAATTATGCACATTATGTTTTTGCGCATCAAATAATAAAAGGATGTGCTTGAGGAAAATAGACTTAAAGAGGGAGCCGCATCACCATGCTCTCGCATCTTGCCCTGTCTTGGCCTTCATTATATCTTGTATCTCCCCGTCTTGCCATCCGAATCCTGCATTCTGAAGAGAGTTGTATACTTCTCTGCCTATAGAACAGGATGAGGAGTTGTTATTTCTGCCTTTACAGGCTGATACCGCTGAGAAAATCACTTCACGCCCCAACCCAGAAATTTTGGGATTTAGCCAGATCATGTGACAAGGTGAATGCAGGATTTGTCTCATTTTCTGTGCCTTGTTGAGCTATTTACCTCATCATCTGAACTCTTGCCAATTCTCTGATTCAGAGTTCGATATTACTGTATTTGTTGAAGTTGCTGCATCCCCGAAGAATTAAGAGGAAAATGATTTTTCAAATACCTGTCTATATAAAACAATGTTTAGGAGAAATTCTGTTTTAGTTTCTGTGAAAATCTGTTTCCTTCCTCAGCTGTTATAATGTGATAAAACGATAAGCCGTTAAGGCTGCAAGAAAAATAAGCCAGAAGGAGCTGTTTAGGGAAAAGCTCAGTCTTGTCATATTACAAGTTGAGGAAGCGCAGGTAGGATGAGTCACGTGACTCGCCCCCGTTGGCCTGGCTAGTTAATGACAGAGTCGCGACTGTAACTTGCACGGTGATGAGCAGCTACACTGAATGATATGATGGCAAGTCCTGAAGATGGCCGATTTGGGAGGGATTTCTGAGAAATGCCAAACTTAAAAGGAGAATATTGCATCCCACCAAAAGGTAAATAAACCAATGTTACAAGATCCACAGAGGAAGAAGGAACTTCAAAGTGAGGGCAATCCATTAAAAACACCCTATCTCATGAAAATTATTCTAGGCTGGAGTTCGTTAACGATTGCATGTTTGGGGCATGATGGTGGTAATGACAAAGAAAATGATGTTTATGGAAACATTGAGTGGTTATGATTCAGAAGCAATGAATTAAAGTGAGATTATATTCTCTAGTACTTATTCATACCCTGCTTTTGATTATTTTATGTTATTATGTTATTAAAATAATCTTGCTAATGAATTTTAACTACTCAGTTATCTCTTAACCCTGTTAATTTAAATGAGGACAGTCTGCCCCTGTTCAGGTAGCTCTGCCTCTAAAGATGATTTTCCAACAGGGATCTTTTCCTTCACCTTTGAATTTCTGGGAGGACAGTGCATTGAATTGGGAATTGGAGATTATAATAGTTTTCTGTCACTGGAGACTGTCCTGCATTTGACTTTCTTTACTGTGGTAGTTAATTGAGATTTAACAATTTTTTAATGAGTTTTAGTTTTCCAAGAACATCTGTTCTTGATACTGGAGTTGTATATATGCTTTAATGGAATAGATGTTTTCCATCGTATTTGATTCTGGAGGGAGAATGGTCCAGAACAAGATGATTGGTACTGTTGTGGAGATTATTGCTCCCATATAGGCTAAAACACTTCTGTTTTAAAAGCTGATAGTCCTGGGGCACCTGAGTGGCTCCGTTGGTTAAGCATCCCACTCTTGGTTTCAGCTCAGGTCATGATCTTGAGGTTGTGAGATTGAACCCCAGGTTGGGCTCAGTGTGGAGTGTACTTGAGATTCTTTCTCCTTCTCACTCCCTAAAATAAATAAATCTTAAAAAGAAAAAAAGCTGATAGTCCTTTCTTTACATGGCTGTTTAATTTCTAGTAATGATTAAAGGCATGTCATAACAAAAAATTAGGGAAAAACTGGTCATAGAAATAATAACGTCAGGATTTATACAGTGAACCTCGTACTTGTTTTTGAATAATCTCATAAAGGGGTCCTTCACATTATTTTTTATACTGAGGGAAACCCATACTGCTGGTATTATATGTAACACTTGGACCAAGTCCATGATTAGTAGTGGCAAAGTATGTTTTGTTTTTTTAAACGATGTCACTGTTTTTAATTGCTTTTAATTATAGAAGTAATACCTGCTAATTATAAAAAGTATAAGCAATAGAGAAACAGAAGTAAAAAATTGTGTTTTCCCCCACCTTGCTTGCCTTCCAGTCTCAATTTGTAACCTTCTAGACTTCTTTCTCTGCATAAATAAACGGTATGCTTAAACATCAGTGGGTTCATGCAGTCTCTATTACTTTATACCTTTTTGCGTCTTGCCAGAACAACCTGATCAGCTCTGCGTGCCAGTACCTGTGGATCTAGCTCATTCATTCCAGCAGCCTTATGTCACTCTGTTAAATGGAGGCGCTATAATTTATTGAACCTCTCCCCTATTTTTGAAGGTGCCCTTTAATTAATGTATTTTGATTTTTAAACTGCATATTAGAAACTTTCATACTATACATAGTAGAGAAAAGTCTACTCAGAAGGATCTCAAATGCAAGATGTAAATTCTCCAATTCCCAGCTCACTCTTTAGCAGTTTCTTCTTTGTTGTTGTTCTAGTGGTTTCCATTATAACTTTAAATATTTATACTTCTATTATACTTCTTTAAATGCTTGTACTCTTTTTCTTGATTTTTCAACTTTAATTTTTTGAAACATTTATTTGAGAAGGATGTGGGGGGCAGTGGCAGAGGGAGAGGGAGAAAGAGTCTTAAGCAGACTCCACGCTGAGTGTGGAGCCCAACGTGGGGCTCCATCTCATGACCTTGAGATCACGACCTGGGCTGAAACCAGGAGTCGGATGCTTATTAACCAGCTGAGCCACCCAGGCGCCCCTTGATTTATCAACTCTAGATAGAATCTGTTTTCTCCACACTATGAATTATGGATAAGTAAGTATATCTCTCATCCCCTCTTCCTTTTTTTGTTTTTTTTAAAGATTTTATTTATTTATTTGACAGAGAAAGATACAGCGAGAGAGGGAACACAAGCAGGGGGAATGGGAGAAGGAGAAGCAGGCTTCTCACTGAGCAGGGAGCCCGATGTGGGGCTGGATCCCAGGACCCTAGGATCATGACCTAAGCCGAAGGCAGATGCTTAATGACTGAGCCACTCAGGCGCCCCTCCCCTCTTCCATTTTTATGCCTTTTTTTTTGCAATGGTTAGGGATTGTTACTCTACATTTTATTCTGTAATTTATGTCATCTGTGTTTAGTCATATGTTGATTTTTAAAATTTTAAATCAGCTTTATAGTATTATAATTATGATTATATGAATATTTTAATTATATAATCAAATACTGTGATTGTACCTATGGAGAAAAAATCGTATGCTTTGTCTCTGAACTTCTGCTGCTTGACAAAGGCTCTCACAGCAATCAGGGTCCAGAGGATTCTCCATTTGTTCCTTTTTTGCTTTTTTTTTTTTTACTCATTCTAGGTCATAGTCAGCTACCACTGTTTCTTTGATCTTGGTTGTTACATTCCTTGTTTTCCTTGTCTTTTTGTGTTACTTCCCGTGTAACTTTCATCTGAAGGACATGGGTGGTAAATTTGAGTCATTGTGAATGTATTTTCCATCAGAATTTATTAGTTGGGTTGGGTATAGAATTCTAGTTTCAAAATCATTTTCTGTAGGACTGTAAATGAGATCATTTCTTTAATCTTCCAGCATCCCAGTTTACTGATAAGTTAGCAGTTTGATTATTTTTCCATTTTTTAAAAGATTTATTATTTATTTGAGAGAGAGAGAGAATGCAAGCCGGGGAAGGGGCAGAGGGAGAGAGAGAATCTCAAACGGATTCCCTGCTGAGTGAGGAGCCCAACATGGGGCTTGATCCCAAGATCCTGAGATCATGACCTGAACTGAAATAAAGTCAGACGCTTACCCGACTGAGCCACCCAGGTACCCCATTATTGTTCCATTTTAAGTGATATTTTTCTTCTCTTTTTGAGCATTTTTAGAATTTTCTCTCCATGCTTGGAACTCTGGATGTCTGAATGTGAGCATGGGTTCTGGAGTTGAACCACCTGGTGTCAGATCCAAGCTCTACTATGTATGAGCTGCTTCTGCCTTGCACAAGCTATTTAACCTCTCGGTGCCTCAATTTCTTCATGTGTATAATGACATAAATATACTTACTATGAGGATTATATGAGTTAATATTTAGAACAATGTCTCTCAGGAAGGAGGTGCTTAACAAATGTCCTAACTATTGTTATTCTCTTGGAGTACTTATTGGGTTCTTTAAATGTGAACAGCCATGTCTCTGTAGTTCAAGGGTATTTTCTTCCATTATTTCTTTAATTATACTTTTACCCTTTTTTTTAAAGCCTTTTTCTCTATTTCAGTTCTGCAGTAGGAATTCTAGTAAGCTTATGTGAGACCTCCTGAATTTTATCTTGTATGACTCTTTATTTTGTGCTTTCTTTTTCTTTGTATTTTTGCTTGATGTTGTGGGAGATTTCTTTGACCTTTTTTTCCTATATCACTAATTTTGATCATTAGCCTAATTCCTAATATTATTTGGTCTATCCTTGTGATTTTTTATTTTGATAATTCTTTTTTTTTCTTTCTCTTTTTTTTTTACAATTATTTTCAGGTGTGTAATATAGTGATTCAACAATTCTGTGCATTTTTTCTCAGTGCTCATCAAGATTAGTCTACTCTTGGGGCACCTGGGTAGCTCAGTCAGTTAAGCATCTGCTTTCAGCTCAGGTCATGATCCCAGGGTCCTGGGATCGAGCCCCGCATTGGGCTCCCTGCTCAGCGGAGAGCCTGCTTCTCCCTCTCCCTCTGTCTGCCGCTCTGCCTACTTGTGCTCTCTATCTCTGTTAAATAAATAAATAAAAATCTTTAAAAAAAAAAATTAGTCTACTGTTAATTCCCTTTATTTCATTAAAAATAATACTTGACAATTATTTTTAATTTTCAGGAATTCTGTATTTTTCTGATTGCTGTTTTTTCTAATATGCTTTTCTTGTTTTATTGATGTGATACCTCATTTAATTTCTTTGCATATATTTTTTTAAAGATTTTATTTATTTATTTGACAGAGAGAGACACAGCAAGAGAGGGAACACAAGCAGGGGGAATGGGAGAGGGAGAAGCAGGCTTCCCGCTGAGCAGGGAGCCTGATGCGGGGCTCGATCCCAGGACCCTGGGATCATGACCTGAGCCGAAGGCAGACGCTTAACGACTGAGCCGCCCAGGCGCCCCTCTTTGCACATTGTTAATTAGAATTTTAAAAACTCTCTTATTTCCATGAATTCCCTCTCCTCAATAGTAAATTGTTTTATATGTTCGTCTTGGCCTTTCTCTTCTTGGTATTGCTTATTCTTAACTTCTTGATCACCAGTGTTCATTGTATTAGTGGTTAATGTGAGCTCCCTCTGCGGTTATACGGGTTTCTTTGTCTGAGAGGCCTTTCCCTGTAATGGAAGGGCTGACTGCATGCTGCACACCTGGCCAGGGTGTGTCTAACTGGCAGGCTTCGTTAGGGTTGCCAAAAATCTTCCCTCTACACCTTCCCCTAGGGCCTTAAACTCTGGATCTGAGGTACTTGATGTTATAACAGAGATGCTTCTCTTTTCAGATAGGCCCCATATATCCTGTTGCTCTATTCCCTTATTCCTTTCCTCTGACAAGACATGTAAGGTCTGGACAGCATCTCCTAGATGGTGCAAGCAAGCAGTGTGCTTCAGCCTAGGGACCAGAGATGGTATCTGGAGGAGCTGATAGCAGTGCCGAGATCCCAAGTGAAGAGCCAGTCACAAGAGATACAGAGACCTCCATGAGGAAGACCTTCTCTCTGATTGTCTGAAGCATCAGCCAGTGGTAGTAAGTCACGAAGTCATAGCCTAGAATATTGGGTCACCTTCACCAGCATGACACCCCAACAGGTGAACTAAACAATTTGTGAGGTTTTCTTAGATCGTTGAACTTAGGGAGACTGCTATGGATACAAAAGGCTTCGAGTGCTTAGAAGAGGCTCTTATTCATCAAGAACAAGGTTAAAGTGTTTCGAGGGTGGGATAGCAGGGTCAGAAAAGAGGTCCAACAGTTCAGAAAATGTATACGAGGTTGATAATATGCAAAATTAGCTCTGCATCAAATAAGTTAACACAGGGCCTCCCTTTCTGCTCCCAGACCAAAGACAGACCCTGGGTCAAGGCATCACATCAGAATTGCCCTCTACCTGTAGTCGTCAAGAGCACTTGCCAGGAGTGCAGTAGTTTGGGGCAGAGAGCAAGCTGATGCAGATCATCTCAACTTTTTTTTTTTTTAATGATTTATTTAGAAATATTTAGAGAGAGCAAGAGCATGCGTGTGTGTGAGCAGGGAAAGGGGCAGAGGGAGAGGGAGAGAGACTCTTTAAGCAGACTCCCTGCTGAGTGAGGAGCCCGACCCATGGCTCCATCTCAGGACCCTGAGATCATGACCTGGGCCAAAATCAAGAGCCAGCCACTCAACCGACTGAGCCTCCCAGGTGCCCTTAACTTTAGAATAATTATGTAAGTGTATGGTTCTCTCAAAGAGATGGGGATATGACTGTAAGAAAGAAGGTAAGGGACCCAACTGTGGGATATAATATTTAGTTATACTAAGGGGGAGGCATGTTCTCAGATGCAGGTAAGAGCTCCCTAGTACCCCCCAGTTTCCCAGCAAGATGTCGGGCTTTATAGGATGCCGTCCTGTGGCATCTGGTGCCAGAAACTCTGCTTGGCATTCGCACAGGGGCAAGGGATAATTTGTGCCCACCTGGGACCTCCCATCCCTCAGCCAAATGATGATCGTAAGCGGAGGGTGTCCCCCAGCTGACCCAGGCTTCTGACCCATCTTAGCTTCATTCTGAGTTTTGTGAGAAAAGGATTTCTGAAGTTGTTTTATCCTACAACCAATAAGAGAATTAAACCACTTTAACATCTTCATCATTTCTCACTGAGACTGTTATAACTCTCCTTACTTTTTCTCCTCACCAACTGGTTGGTCCTTTTGTTGAAAAAAATAAAAAATCAACTGACCACGTGTGTGATTTATTTCTGGACTGTGTTTCTTTTCTTTTCTTTTTGAAGATTTCATTTATTTATTTGACAGAGAGAGAGCACAAGCAGCGGGGAGCTGCAGAGGGAGAGGGAGAAGCAGGCTCCCCGCCGAGCAGGGAGCCCGATGCGGGGCTCGATCCCAGGACCCTGGGACCATGACCTGAGCCAAAGGCAGACGCTTAACTGACTGAGCCACCCAGGCGCCCCTGGACTGTTTCCAAAGCTATATTTTAGCATTTACTAAATTATATTTTATTTTATTTGGAAACCTTTCTATCTTCACATCTAGAATGTGAGCTTCTTGAGGTGTCAGGTTCTCTATTTCATTTACTTTCGTATTCTTAGAATAGGCATTCAGTGGATGTTTGCTGAATGTTGAATTTGAAAAAAAAAATCATGTTTGAATTAGTTACTTATTAGCAGGACTATTTGAGAATTGGCTAAATTGAAGAATAAATTTTTATCTGGCACTTGAATAATCCACGAGCTGGAGAGACCAGCTTTTCTGATATCATTCCAGTCCGGATCTTTCGCCCAGTGCCAGAGCTAGCAGGAACAGAGCAGTCACCATGATCACAGACCTTAACGCAGTGTTCCCAGAAGGTAGTAATTCACAGTTCGGTTGGTTGTATTTTTTTAAGGGGAGGGAAAAGAGATAAAGGAATGTCAGTGTTTCCTTACAGGGTTTCCTAAAAAATGATGAATTACATGTATAAATCACTACTTTTTGAGGTTGTTAGAAGTGATAAGAGAACTAGAGTCCGTGAATTTACTTAATTAACTAGAAACATGTTCACTCTGTATTTCTCAACATACCAAAAAAACCAAAGCTTTTTCTTTATATTACAGACTCGTCATTTGTTCTGCATTAAAGACTTCTCTCTCATATTTTAGCATCTCGGGATATGCCTGTGCTCTGTTATATTTATATATATATTTATATCTTCATAAAAGCACATCCTCATGCATTGTACTTGTCAGGCTTAGTATTGATTGACCTTGATGCACAACGGTTTGTGTGAGTGGAGAGTATGTGCCCTTTGGGGCACACGGTCTAGTAATTTCCGCCAACTATGGCTGTACTGGGCTTGCATAGAGTGGGTATGGCCTCAAAACTTGATAAATTGCATTTGATTTTTATACTTATTTTGAACATCCTTCTAAGTACAAGGTGCCTGTAAAGGACAGGTTGAAGTTTAGAGCTTTTCAAACCCTTTACCCTTTATTTATTTATTTAAAGATTTTATTTATTTATTTGACAGAGAGAGAGAGAGCAAGAGAAAGAGAGTAGGGGGAGTGGGAGAGGGAGAAGCAAGCTTCCGCCGAGCATGGAGCCCGATGCGGGACTTGATCCCAGGACCCTGGGATCATGACCTGAGCTGAAGGCAGCCGCTTAACCGACTGAGCCACCCAGGCGCCCCAAACCCTTTACCCTTCTACTTCAGTAAAATTTAAGAACAGGTTTCAATAAGGAGTCTTTTCATTGTGAGAGACAGAAACCCCATCCAAACTGGCTCTAAGAAAGAAAATGTACTGGCCGTTATGACTGGGGAATCTTGGGGCATTCCAGTCTCAGCGACAGCTGGATTCAGGGACTCAAACAGATCATCAGCTCTTTCTCTTTGTGTCTTTTCTCACCCGTGTTCTCCCGTCTCTGCTCTTCGTGGCCTGCTTCAGTATCAGAATGTCTCTTGTCTGAAAAGCACCAACTTTCATTGTCCACAGACCTTACAATCCAAGAGGAGGAGGGATCACATACTATAACCAAGGTTGAGCCCCTTAGCCTCTTGTGCTTTGTTTCTCCTATCTGTAGAACAAAGAGAGCAGTAAGTAGTGCCTACCTCACACACATGTTGAGGGATTAAATGAGTTAATGTTTGCGAAACGCTTGGAATAGTGCCCGGCACATAGAAAACCCTCAATAAATCTTGACTGCTATTATCATCCTCTCTTTATAGGAGGAAAAGTATAGATACGACCCTTTGTATAACTTGCTAAAAGCAGTCATTACTACTTGGAAAATTGAAAAACTTCGGGATAATTACAGTGCTTCACCCTTAATATACTGAGGCATGCCATTGAGTGGTTTAAAAATCTGAAAGATGAAAACATGTCCATTCTAGCTCTGTACTTCACCTGCGTTAGTAACCATTGGCAGCATTTGAAAGTTACTAAAAAGTATACTAGGATTTGCTCGTGTGATTGTTGCTGTGCTTTTATATGTTGGAATGATTATGGTTAACTACTGTTCATTTAGAATTGTGTGTAGTTACTACTGTTTACTGAACGCTTATATGCCGGGTGTTAAATAATCCTAGCATATAGGCATTATCTACATTTTACTAATGAGGGAAATGAAGGACAGAAATTTTAAGTGACTTACCTAAAGTCTTAGAGCTAGCTAGAATTCAAACCAGGTCTACCTTGGATTTTGAAGTCCATTCTTTCCAAGTTAATCCATCATGCTGTAGTGTTCTAAGGAAGCTGTGAGAACTGGCTTAAAAAAGAAAAAAGATCAGTATAAGACCTGGCATCTTCTAGAGGAAAGGAATTGAATGAACATAGGCAGGAAGCAGTGAATACAGGCTTTTGTGAGAAAGGCTTGGTTTGCAGAACTCTGCCTCTCAAGGCCAGCAATTTAGGTGAATGGGGGAAGGAAATGGAATGCTCACTCTCAGGATGAGGTATGTGAGGGAAGAGAACACACAGATGGGCGAGAATTGGCTTCTGCCAAGGCCAAGCAAAGAGGCTGCCACGAGGTTTGAGAGGCTGAAACCAGGATATGGGTTTCATCATAAGAGTTTGGTACAAAGAGGCAATGGTTAGTTCATAGATAAGTGGAATGAAAGAGTGGGACAAGTGATACACAGCATCAAATGTGCTTTATTATTAATAGTAAAAAAAAAAAATTAGAAACCCTAGAAAGTTACAGAAATGTAAAAAATAGGTAACAGCCAAGGAGCTTTCGTAAAGGGATAGAAGAAAGGACACCCACTTCCAAAGGTGGCACTAAATGATAACTCCAGTTAGATTCCAGGCAGGGACACATTTAAGTTGTGTAGACAGAGTCGGATTAGGTTGACTCAACAGACACATCAGTTTTCCCTGGGAGAACTCTCTGTGCACATCCTAACAGCCTTATGCAACATTTCCCAAACTTGCCCGAATATGTGAGCCATTTCTGAGGTGCTTGTTAGTATATAGCTCTGCAGCCCAACCCTCAGGGATTTGGGGTCAGCACAGGGGTGGTGATTAGGGGCGCTTTGAGAAAGACTGCCTGAGGCAGAAGTCGGCTGTTAATCTTTAGTAGCTCCAGATGTTTTTCTGTCTCACACCCCAGTACTTAGAGAGCAGAGGCTAAAAGGGCATTTACCAAGGTCTGGAGGCCAGCATTGTGATTTAACAGGAGGCCGAGTGCCAGGAGGAACCTTAGATGTGAGTGTTATTAAGTGTCACGGAATCTGGGGCCAATTGACATTGAGCTCTGAGGGGCAGGAGCTTTGCACTGACACCTCCCTGAGGAAGGTCGGTGTATTTATCATTAAATTTAACTACTTTAACTTTTTTTTTCTTAAAAGTTTTTTTTTTTTTTTTTTAGAGAGAGAGAGTACAAGCAGGGGGAGCGGCAGGCAGAGGGAGAAGCAGGCTTCCCGCTCAGCAGGGAGCCTGATGCGGGGCTCGATCCCAGAACCCTGGGATCATGACTTGAGCCAGAGGGAGCCGCTTAATGACTGAGCCACCCAGGTGCCCCAAACTACTTTAACTTTTTAAGAAAAGATGATGCTGGGAGTTTAAAACTTCCACTTAGGTTTTAATTATAAATATTTGTTATTCTTTGCACTCTCATAATCCTTGCAGATTATAAACAGGCTGATTTGTGTTCTCATTTCCTAATTTTTTAAAGATGAGATGATGAAAAAGAACTTATAAGTATTTCCCGGGGCGCCTGGGTGGTTCAGTCGGTGAAGCATTGGACTCTTGATTTCGGCTCAGGTCATGATCTCAGGGTTATGAGATTGAGCCCTGTGTCAGGCTCCACGCTGGGCATGGAGCCTGCTTGAGATTCTCTCTCTCCCTCTCCCTCTGCTCCCCACCCCCCCACCCAAATTAAGTATTTCTTTAAACACTAAGCATGGAGAAACTTGGCGAGAAAATTGGAGGTGGGCGGATGTGGGGACGGCATTCAAGACAGTGCATCTGCTGATTCTAAGTCAGCAGTTTTCAAAGGCTGATTTGTGGGACCTGGGGGTCCCCAGACCATTTCAGAATATCCACAGGTCAAAATTGTCTCCATAATAATACTGGGATATTATTTACCTTTTCACTCTGTTCCTACTGAATCAGCAGAAGGGGGGGGGTCAAACTGCTGGCCTTTTACCTGAATCAAGATGGCAGCACCAAACTGTGCTGATAGTCATCGTATGCTTCACCGCCACGCATTCAGTTTCCAAAAAAAAAAAAAAAAAGGCAGTTTTATTCATGAATAAATGTAAAAAATATGCCTTTGATAAAACAGTAAATATTATGTTATTCAGTCTTTAGCCTTGACAGTGTATCTTTTTTAATACTCTCTGCGATGAAGTGGGAAGTCCTTAGAAAACACTTGGGCCGCACGCTAACGTACCATGGTTGTCTCAGGAAAGAGCTGAGCTGCCTGCTTGGCTCATGGAACATTATCTTTTCCTGAAAGAACTACTGACACACTTGGGGTGTTCAAACTTAGGTATTTGGCAGAAATTTTCTCAGAAAAACAAACCATGAAGTGAGCTCATCACTTCAAGGAGAGTAAGTGACAATAATTTGTTACCAATGATAAAATCTTGAGCTTTTAAGAAAAAAAAAAGAGAGAGTTTTGGGAAACTTGTATCTGTAACTATGAACTTGACAGTTTACCAATACTTTAGGTATTTGGATGAAAGTTTTCTCCTAATATTGTTGATGATATTAAGGCATATAGTTTTTAAATATTATATGAAATATGTCAACATGTGGAAGATCTGTGCATTTTCCAAATGACTAATACAGGATGTTAAAAAATCAAGCATCTGTAAAAGATCCATTCAAAGTTCAAGGTAGACCAGTGAGTGATTTATTTTGTTTGTTTGTTTTTTTACCAGTGGATTTTACTGTAACAAATAAAAGTTCATTGATAGGATTTAAAATTCCACATTGCAAGTAATGCTAAGAAGCCACCACATGTTAAATTTTGGTGTAGTATCAAAGAATCATACCTACAATTAACTGAAAAAGCTGTAAATACACTCTTTTCTTTTCCAACCACATAGCTGTATGAGGCCAAATTTTCTTCCTAGATGTCAGTCAACATATCATATTGCCACAGATTGACTATAGAAGCAGGTATGAGAATCCAGATGTCGTCTATTAAAATGTGAGACATTAAAGAGATGTCCAAAAATGTAAGACATTGTCAATTTTTTTATGTTAATATAATGCATCTATTATTTTGTTTTAAAATGGGTTAATAAATATTTAAATATTTCTCAGTTTTAATTTCTAATATGGTAAGTATTGATAGATTATAGCCCACATAAACAAAAGCTCTTTGGAGTCCCTAATAATTTCCAAGAGTTTAAAGGCATCCTGAAACCGAATAGTTTAAGAACTGCTGACCTAAGGTATGACTAAGGGGAGTGCTCCCAGGTGGCTATCTGTGCTTCCTTGAGAATTGTCTTTTTGTGTTCATCTATTTGCTCTGGAATCATAAAAAAGACATCTAGGTTCTCCCAGCCCCCATTAATAGACCCAGTTTCTACCAGCCCACCCACTAAGGCCTTTTCTGTGTCTAGAACAGGAAGCAGTAAGTGATTGACCAGGCCATGCCCTGACTCCTGTGTTATGGGATGTAGGTGGGGGAGAAAAACCAGTTATGGAGTTCAGAATATTTTTCCACTGAGAAGGTGCTTTTTGTTTTCACAGCTCTGATAATTTTCCGCTTAGTTATAAGGTAAGGTTTTAATGAAGCTGTCAACTTGGTCTTTGGAATCAGGCGGGCTCTTTTTTTCATAGCTTTATGACTTTGGGCAAGTCATTTTTATTTCTCTGAGCTGCAGTTTCCTATACCTGAGGTAAAGTTGGTCTAACAGTAGGTTTAATGGTGTTGTCGATACGTACTATTTGTAATAGGTCTAATTCTCATTCCCCTTGATCTTACTGGAAATTTTCTTGGACTTGGGGGTTTGAGGCTGCAGTTAGTTTGACTATTCTATTTGTAAATCATAGCTGAATGACTGCAGACTCCTGTCAGAGGGAGGTATTCAACCCAACTGTTGGATATATTTGATTAAGTACATATTTTAATAATAAATCCAACCCTCCTTTACACACACACACACACACACACAGATTGTACAACAAAGCAAGGTGATTTGGCATATGATCCGTCATACCTTTTAGATTATCGGCTAATTTCTACTTGGCTCTTCAGAAAGATGATAAACACTTTGATATCACGCTAGCAAGAATGAATAGCCTTCAGTGAAAGGGTCTGTCCTTAGGGACTAGCTCTGTTCTTTTGAAGATATGTGTGCCATATTTTTAGATATGAGCACATAAATAAAGTCTAAATCATACCAGACCTTGTTGAGAATTGTCCTTCTATACTAAATCATTCTCCATGTGCTATTTTTAAAATGTAGGCTTGGTCTTCCCTAGTTTTTTTTTGTGGAAGTTCTTTCTCTACTGAAAACAGAGTCGTGAAAAGACAGGCACATCATTGTTTTCTGTGGTCTTGTTCTTTTATTCCCTACTCCCTAGAAATATCTCCTGACCTGTGGTACTGTGGCTCCTGAAAGTTTTTTTTTTTTTTAAAGACTTTATTTATTTATTTGACACGGAGAGAGATAGCGAGAGCAGGAACACAAGCAGGGGGAGTGAGAGAGGGAGAAGCAGGCTTCCCGCAGAGTGGGGAGCCCGATGCGGGGCTCGATCCCAGGACCCTGGGATCATGACCCGAGCCGAAGGCAGATGCTTAAAGACTGAGCCACCCAGGCGCCCCTCCTGAAAGGTTTGAGAGTGGTTTTTGCACAAGGTTAGGGAATCCATATGCATGAGTACATTTTCTCAAAGGCCACTCAAAGTATAAATGCTTTGAGGTGGCATTTGGGAAGAAAATGACATTAAAAGGGAGCCTTAAAACTTGATAACAGTGTCATATCTTAACAGTGTATACATCATGAAGTCATGGTTGGTGTGTCCCAGCAGTTCCACCTGGATTTTCTGTGACTTGGCTCTTCTCCACCTCTGGACAGAGCCCTAGACTATTCCTCACTCCTTACTCATCATCTTTCTCATTCATCTGCATCTCTTCCATCACCCTCCTGGAGAATACTGTCTTGCTTTCCATTCTCAATGATCCAATTCTTAATGGTTGACTTAGGGTATATTTGCTTGTCTCTCTCTCTCTCCGTTTTTGGCATTGCCATTGTCCCTTAAAGACCACCTCCTCATACCAGTTTTAACTTATCACCAGGTGCCTATGACTTTCAGGTGTGAAAATCATGAATTTAGAAACTGGAAAGAGAAAATGGTGCAAGGGTAGGACACTGCATTAGAGACCATTTACCTACATTTCTGGGAGTATGTGAAAGCTTGCAAAGGGCCAGTTTCTCACGGAGTGCACTGTTCATGTCCGTGTTCATGCACATAGATCTACACAGTAGTAACTGGGGCCCCACTTTCCTTCAGTTCTATCTCCTGGTTCTAAACGTCCTACTATTGTCTTCCAAACTATCTGGGCCTTTGGTTTACCTCTAAGGAAACTTGTGTTCAGTTGATGGTGCCTATCACTAACCAACAAACCTCTTCAAATGCTGGTAATGAAACAAAATACTCTTTTGATAAAGCCATATACCCATCAAACGTTGGAAGCTCAAAGATCCTTTACAGATGAGTACCATTGTGGTTTAACGACTTGCTTGTTGGAGATAAACCTAGAACAGAATCCAGGTCACTTGCACTTACTAGCACGGTTTTTCCTATAAAACACTTGAGTCTATTTGTATATAGTAAAATTATTTACCATGCCTGTAAAGGACTCCAGTTTGTTTAGATATAATGGGATTATTTCAGAATGAGTTGCTAAAAGAAATCCTGCTCTGAGAAATCTAGAGATGTGCTTTAAAGATGTCCGTGTCTTTGTAGTGAATTAGCAAATAGAAAAGAGTACTTTGAATTCAGTAGACGATATAGGCAAACAACAGCGCCCCATCATCCTTTTGTTTTGTATATTAATTTAATGTTCTTAATTTTATGGATAGGTAGATCTTATTTAGGTGGCTGTCATGATTAAAGTAGGAAGAAGTATATTTTGTGGAGGAGTAAAAATAGGTGAGAATTCTGTCATAATCATTACATACTTGGGGCCTAATCACGTTCTTATGAAGCATGACTGCTCGTGCAGGGGCTTATTCATGATATCCAGCTCGGACAACTGCTGGCTTTCTGATCTCTCTCCTGCGGTCTTTGTGATTTTGGGGAGTATCTGAGAATAACAGAGATGCTGAGATACTCTGAGATCATCTGGTCATTAATATATTAGGAAGTTTTTACTGAGCATTGGATATATTTTAGCTAGAGGCAGTACCTACAGCAAGCAACATGAGTTTTATTTGAAAATGAAGTGTTTTTCATGTAATTAGGACTTCATAAAACTAGGTGTTATGATGTTGATTTGGGCTTGTATTATTATTATTAAATAAGCATTGGTTATTTTTTCTTTCTAAGAAAAAAATAGATAAAAGGAAAAATTTGCCCCCTTTTGATGAATTAATGCAGTGAACCTTTTATTTATGTATTGTAACCATATGTATTCAGCCAGAAGTTTTTCTTCTCTCCCTCCTACAACTAAACAGATTTGGGCAGAAGCATGCAACCTTTTTGCTATTAAGTTTCTCTGAAGTAAGGCCAGAAAGCTCTAAAAATATTTTGACCAAGATGGTTAAAGTGTCTGGTTCTGTCTCAGTTTGTTCTGACGGACTTGATTGAATAACATCTTGAATTGTCGAAGAAGTGATGTAATGAGTACTTTCTCATTATACAGGATATTCTTAGGCTAACAAATGTATCTCCCACCTAGTAAAATATAGAAAACCTCCAATTTAGGTAGGATCAGTTTCCCTGCTTAGAAACTGATCTTGTCTTGGGTTTGTGCTGGGATATGTTAGACTCTCATTGTTTTCTTTTCTGAGGAAATTAGACTTGCTATCTCTTACTTTTTTTTGAGGTTTTCGATTTTACAAATTCATTTCATAAAAATTTGAAACAATATCAAACTTACAGAAAAGTTGTAAGTACAGTGCAACTGTTTTTTGGTATCCTAAAGTATTGGAAAGTAAGTTGCCAACATGGTACTTCCTCATCCTCAGATACAAGGACCTTCTCCCACATGATCACACTATGTGCACTGACATCAGAAAATTAACATTGACCCCTCGTTACCATGAAATCCTCATAAGATAGGCTTGTGAAAACTAGTTAATTGACAAAAAAAAGAAAGAAAAGAAAGAAAATTTGAGTACTGCATTATGCAGAAAAGGTCATGGTAATTCATAGTTGAGAGAAGGTCTAAGTATATGTCAGACTAAACATATATACTTATGATAAACTGAATGACATAGTAAGAGGCAGGTGAAGGATGATCGTGGTAATGGGGCCGTTGTACATGCATTTGCTTAGGAACTCCAGAGTGTGGCCGCATTCACTTTGAGGCTGAATAGATGAGCTCTTCCGATGACTGATCATTTGACTGCTGGATAGTGGCAGCCTTTGACTTTGCAGCTGGCCTTGGTACCTTTGCTCAGTCTGCTTCTTGGTGTAGCTTCAGGAGTTCAGTTATTCAGTGTCGGTGTTTCGGTACAGCGGAGGGCTCCTTCCATGCATGCGGCTGGTAGCTGTCTGCTGTATCTCAGGGATGGTCTTGCATGAATGAATGTTGCTGAAGAGGAAGAAAAATTGCTCTTTGTGACCAAACAGACCCACCTTTTGCTTTCACTTTATTCCCGAGAAAATAGTCCTAAATGAAGTTCTTCATATAATTTTTCTCTGATTTATATTCGCAAGTGCCATTGTCAAAGTGAATTATGGTTGTGAAATAGGTAGGCTGAAGAACAGTTTTTCTTAGAAAAAATAAAAAGCCTGGTTAATTAAGGCTAGTCCTTTAAATGAATCATTATAGGAAATCTTAGTTTTAAAAACTATTTTCTGGATACGTTTTTAATGTACATGTTTATGTTAATGTTGATTAAATTTAAAGTTGGTTTTTAAAAAAATTTTATTATGTTATGTCACCATACAATACATCATTAGTTTTTGATGTGGTGATCCACGATCCATTGTTTTCGTATAACACCAGTGCTCCATGCAGTACGTGCCCTCCTTAATACCCGTCACCGGGCTAACCAATCCCCCCTCCCCCCCCTCTAAAACCCTGTTTGTTTCTCAGAGTCCGTAGTCTCTCATGGTTCATCTCTCCCTCCGATTCCGCCCCTTCATTTTTCCCTTCCTTCTCCTAATGTCCTCCATGCTATTCCTTATGTTCCACGAATAAGTGAAACCATATGATAATTGACTTTCTCTGCTTGACTTATTTCACTTAGCGTAATCTCCTCCAGTCCCATCCATGCTGATGTAAAAGTTGGGTATTCATCCTTTCTGATGGCTGAGTAATATTCCGTTGTATATATGGACCACATCTTCTTTATCCATTCATCTGTTGAAGGGCATCTCAGCTCTTTCCACAGTTTGGCTATTGTGGACATTGCCCTTATGAACATTGGGGTGCATATGGCCCTTCTTTTCACTCCATCTGTGTCTTTGGGGTAAATACCCAGGAGTGCAATTGCTGGGTCATAGGGTAGCTCTATTTTTAAATTTTTGAGGCACCTCCACCCTGTTTTCCAAAGTGGCTGTACCAACTTGCATTCCACCAACAGTGTAAGAGGGTTCCCCTTTCTCCACAACCTCTCCAACATTTGTTGTTTCTTTCCCTATCCATTTTTGCCATTCTGACTGGTGTAAGGTGGTATCTCAATGTGGTTTTGATTTGAATTTCCCTGATGGCTAATGATGATGAACATTTTTTCATGTGTCTGTTAGCCATTTGTATGTCTTCTTCAGAGAAGTGTCTTCTGCCCATTTTTTGACTTGATTATTTGTTTTTTGGGTGTTGAGTTTGAGAAGTTCTTTATGGAATCACAAAAGACCCGCGAATTGCCAAGGAAATGTTGAAAAAGAAAAACAAAGCTGCGGGCATCACGTTGCCCGATTTCAAGCTATATTACAAAGCTGTGATCACCAAGACAGCATGGTACTGGCACAAAACAGACATATAGACCAATGGAATAGAATAGAGAACCCAGATATGGACCCTCAACTCTATGGTCAAATAATCTTCGACAAAGCAGGAAAAAACATGCAATGGATAAAAGCCTCTTCAATAAATGGTGCTGGGGAAATTGGACAGCCACATGCAGAAGAATGAAACTCAACCATTCTCTAACACCATACACAAAGATAAACTCAAAATGGATGAAAGACCTCAATGTGAGACAGGAATCCATCAAAATCCTAGAGGAGAAAATAGGCAGTAACCTCTGACATCGGCCACAGCAACTTCTTTCAAGATAAATCTCCAAAAGCTAGTGAAACAAAAGCAAAAATGAACTTTTGGGACTTAATCAAGATAAAAAGCTTCTGCACAGCAAGGGAAACAGTCAACAAAACAAAGGGGCAACCCACAGAATGGGAGAAGATATTTGCAAATGACACTGCAGATAAAGGGCTGGTATCCAAGATCTATAAAGAACTTCTCAAACTCAACACCCCAAAAATTTGAAAGTTTTTTAAACGTTTGAAGAAATTCAAGAAAAAATTCACACATTTCATCACCTCATCAAAGTGACTTGTGGGGGCACCTGGGTAGCTCAGTTGGTTAAGCATCTGCCTTCAGCTCAGGTCATGATCCCGGGGTCCTGGGATCGAGCCATGCATCGGGTGCCCTGCTCAGTGGGGAGTCTGTTTCTCCCTTTCCCTCTGACCCTTCCCCTGCTTGTGCGCTCTCTCTCTCTCTCTCAAATGAATAAATAAAAAATCTTTAAAAGAAAAAGTGACTTGTGTTCTTTATTGTTTATATGTCCATTTGTGTAACTTTTACAGTAAGAATCTTATTTATATTAAAAAGTTATTACAGGGGCGCCTGGGTGGCTCAGTTGGTTAAGCATCTGCCTTCGGCTCAGATCTTGATCCCAGGGTCCTGGAATCAAGCCCCACGTTGGGCTCCCTGCTCGGCGGGGAGCCTGCTTCTCCCTCTGCCTGCTGCTCCCCCTGCTTGTGCTCTCTCTCTCTGTCAAATAAATAAATAAAATCTTTTTTTTTAAAGTTATTACACATATAGATTCTGATTATGATATGTCCTCTTAAGGCTCTTGCAGACCAATTTGAAGATAAGACTACATCTGTATTGGAACGTCTGAAGATTTTCTATTGCTGTCAAGTACCCCCTCACTGGGCCATTCAGGTATTTTTGTTGCTCTTTGTCATTGGGTATGGAAAATACTTTGCTTTTGAAAGATAAATACACTAGAAAAGGATGATTTTTCAGTTTATGTTGAAGTTTTCAAATATTTCAATGGAAAGAATAAAAGTATCTAGCTGGGAATTGCCAATTACTTAAAAATGCTCTTTTGGTTAAAGTGATACTAAACTTTTAAAACATTTTTAAGGGCGCCTGGGTGGCTCAGTTGGTTAAGCGACTGCCTTCGGCTCAGGTCATGATCCTGGAGTCCCTGGATCGAGTCCCGCATCGGGCTCCCTGCTCGGCAGGGAGCCTGCTTCTCCCTCTGACCCTCCCCACTCTCATGTGCTCTCTCTCTCATTCTCTGTCAAATAAATAAATAAAATCTTAAAAAAATAAAAAATAAAACATTTTTAAAAGAATTTAAAACAATATTAAATAGAATCCTTGAAATTAAGTAATGGGAGAACCACAGAAGCTTTCATTTTCAAAGTAACTTTATATTTAAAAACCCATTAGGACCTTCTACTCGAGAATGAGCCTTTTAACCAAGTTGTTTACAAGAACAACTTAAAGCAGTTGTTTCTTGCTCTATATGGTGAGATACCCTTGACTACTTTTCTTTTTCTGAGATATAAGAATACCTGGTGTACCTCCTAAAGCTCCATTTTGGGATAGAGATTCAAGCCCCTGTGTTATGGGTGTGGTTCCCCTATTTTGTAAAATTTTTAGCACTGAAGGCAACTTAGACACCTGGTCCAGTTTCTTAATATTACAGAGAAGAAAACTGAGCCCAGGGCAATTAACTACACTTTACCGATGTTGATCACACAGCTGTCATGAAGTAGGTCTCTGGTTTCCCAATTTTTAGTCTAGTTTCCCTCCTTTCCTTATCTCTTCATTGGGTTGTAATTATGCCAGCTAATAACAACCAGCTTTTACTGCATACTTATTATGACGCATGCATTTTGTTCTGCATTTTGCACACATTATTTTATTGCAACAATTGTGAAATATCCCCATTTTATAGATGAGGAAGCTGTGGCACTGAGAAGTTAAGTAGAGTGAAATGGTGACAGGCAGAAATTTCTAGATGATTTCATAACTATTGTCATTTCAGCCAGCTTCCTGTCCTTTCTCTTTGGATTATGCACATAGGTAGTGATTTAGAATTATAAATGCCAGCCCACCATTCAATGACTCTGAATCCCCATGGTTAGATTTCTTCGAGTATGTCATATTCTTTTTTTTTATAAAGATTTTATTTATTTATTTGACAGAGACAGTGAGAGCAGGAACACAAGCAGGGGGAGTGGGAGAGGGAGAAGCAGGCTTCCTGCTGAGCAGGGAGCCCGATGTGGGACTCGATCCCAGGACTCCGGGATCATGACCTGAGCCGAAGGCAGCCGCCTAACGACTGAGCCACCCAGGCGCCCTCTTCGAGTATGTCATATTCTTAAGCACAGAGTAAAGTAGGGGATTTATTACACATTGGAATTCACTTTATTGAAGGAGTCTCAATATAACAGGCAAATAAAAAGCTTTATTATATTATCTCAAAAGAAGTACCTTCTTTATCAAGAAGGTGTTAATAGCTGGAACTTTTTGATATGTTTTTGACCCTGATCTATGAAATTAAGTGCCTTGTCCTGTGTGGTTTGTGGTGGATAAACGTCTCAGATTCTGAGCTATTATTATGACAAAACATGTATGTTGAGGGTGTAGCTTTCAGTCTATTTCTGAACAGAAGCATTAGGAAAATTAAATACTATTCAAATAGAATTTAGGCAAAATGTTTATTTTATCTGTTTAGGAAGCTGTGGATTTTAGGATCTTTAGGCGGTTAGATAAACATTCTCTTTAACAATTTAAATCATTTTTTTCTTTCATTATAGGGAATGACCATATCTTTATGTATTATTTTTAAAGATCAAAAAGTAGTAGCGTAGTTTATTGTAAAAAGAGAATCAGTCTTTCGCTTCTAGCTAGCCCTACCATCTTAGATGCCATATCTATTAAATGGAAAGATTAAGCTGCTTACCGTGTGGGGTGCCTGGGCAGCTCAGTCGTTAAGCTTCTGCCTTCAGCTCGGGTCATGATCCTAGGGTCCTGGGATCGAGCCCCACGTTGGGCTCCCTGCTCAGCGGGAATCCTGCTTCTCCCTCTCCTGCTCCCCCTGCTTGTGTTCCTGCTCTCGCTATCTCTGTCTCTGTCAAATAAATAAAAAAATCTTAAAAAAAAAATAAATAAAAATAAACTGTTTACCGTGTGAGCACTAAGATTTATTTCAGCTCCCATATGCTATGTTCAGTTTTTTAAAATGTCCAAATATCCTAAAATAGCCAAATTCCCCCAGATTTATGGCATACAGAAGAATTAGATCATTCCTTGTATTTATTTTTTTTAAATATATTAGCTTATAACTTTCAGGTATATCTCATTTTACTTTCTAATTCTTTCAATGTAGATTTTTCATATCCATTGACTTCTTAACTCTTAAATATGTATTGAATTTTGAAAGAGCAGTAAAACTGTATTTAAAACAACACAGTTCTCCACTAATATGAAACCATGCATTATATAAGAACTTCACCTACTTTTTTTTTTTAAAGTAAATTCTTCACCCATTGTGGGGCTTGAACTCATGGCCCTGAGATCAAGAGTCACATGCTCTACTGACTGAACCAGCCAAGCGCCCTGAACCTCACTTTTTAAAACTTTCTAGTATTTTTTCTATTCCTGCAGGATGGACCACTTATAAACCACAATATATTTACTTTTTGATATGTTTAACTTTGAATAACCTTACCACAATTTGCCTCCTTTTTTATCTGCCAAGGCTGGGAAATAAAATAGTTAAGTCTTTTAGAACCTAAATAAATCTAAGTAGATCTGAGTTAGAAAGACCCAGAGATGCTTTCATGAATAAAGTACACAAGTGCTAATGTATAGATTTCTGTCATTTATGTCAACTGCTTAGAATTTTTATTATTTGTTTATTTGAGTTCAATTTCATTTTTTCCCAGTTTGAGGTATAACTGACACATAACATTGTATTCATTTTATGTGTATAACATAATGATTTAATATAGCTATATATTATAAAATGGTCACCACAGTGAGTTTAGTTAATACCTATCTCCTCACATAATTACAGATTTTTTTCTTGTGATGAGAAATTTAAGATCTATTTTCTTAGCATCTTTCAAATATATAATACAGTATTATTAACTGTAGCCAGCATGCTGTGCGTTATATCCTCAGAACTTACTTAGAACTGGAAGTTTGTATTTTTTGACCACCTTCATCCATTTCTCTCACCACCACCCTTCAACCTCTGGCAGCCACCAGTCTGTTCTGTTTCTATGAATCTGACTTTTTCAGATTTCTCATGTGAGTCAGATTGTACTGTATTTGTTTTTCTCTGTCTGATTTATTTCACTTAGCATAATGCCCACCAGGTCGACCTCATCTGTGTTGTCACACATGCTAAGCTTTCATTCTTTTTTATGGCTGCATAAGACTCCAGTCTGTGTGTGTGTGTGTGTGTGTGTGTGTTGGGTGTACACGCACACAACAATTTCTTTATCCATTCATCCCTTGATGGACACTTAGGCTGCTTCCGTGTCTCAGTTATTGTAAATAATGCTATAATGAACACGGGGGTAGAGATATTTTTTCAAGTGAATATTTTCATTTCTTTGAATAAATGCTCAGAAGTGGGAAAGCTGGATTGTTTAGTAGTTCTATTTTTAATTTTTTGAGGAGCCTTCAGACTGTTTCCCGTGGTGGCTGCACCAGTTGACATTGGCGCCGACGGTGCACAAGGGTTCCCTTTTCTCCACATCCCTGCCAACACTTTTCTTTTTGATACCAGGCATTCTAACTAGAGTTTTCCAAGTTGATTTATTGGCTCTCAGCTTTACAAATCAGAGATGGTCACAGAATCTCTAGGTAAGAAAGAAATGCTGATTTTGCTTTTAAGTTCTTCTGGGTTCTTAGGAAAAAATTGATATATTGAGTGTTTTGAAAAGTTCCTATATTATAGTTTTTTAATTCTTTGCCATCTATAAAGAAACTTGCTAAAGTAAAGGTAAGTATTGAATCATTGCAAATTTCTAATTAGTTGAGGTCAAACTGTAGAAATGATGTATTTATTACAGTAAGCAGACCCTTAAAATGGCAGGTTAGCGCACCCACAAGTGAAACAGGAATCTCTTTACATAAAGAAATGTTCATTATTTTAACTTGACTCTTTTAACTTGACTCTTTTAGCGCCAACTTGCACGTTTTCTCTTTGAGCTGGGATGCACGAGTTCAGCCCTTCAGATATTTGAGAAGCTAGAAATGTGGGAAGATGTTGTCATTTGTTACGAGAGAGCTGGGCAGCATGGGAAGGTATGTAATAGGAATATTCCGAGTACTGATGAGAGCCTTCTGTTTTGGGGCATCTTTCTCGCTTGCTTTGTTTTTCTAAGCCCACTTTTGCTAGTAGTTCATTTATGTTCTCTTTCTCACTTTTTCCACCAGAAATCTTTTTAATGTTTTCTCTGATTTTTGTTGGGGCAAATAATTTACTGTGTATATGTGTATGTGTATATGTAAAAGAGAAAAGCAGGCCAAAACTGATATGATGTATGATGTTTAGGAATGAATAATGGAAGTGTTAAAGACTGTATTTTGATCTCTTTCCTTTGCTAACTCTCCTCCTGAGGACAACTTCAAAGTGAAATATTAGGAATTATTTTAAACCTCAGTGGGTTGCCTGATGATCAGAGTTTGTGGGGCCGAAGGGAGGTTACCTGGGTGGGAGCGCAGCTGGCTGGGCCTCTAGAAGGAAACCCAAAGGGTGCCCCCCCCCTCCTTAGGGCAGAGGAGTTGTCAAGTGTGTGGTACACTTAATCCCACCTTTAAATTGGCTCAAGAGGAACGATGTTGCAATATTTATATCTGTTATTAATTTGTTGTTTTTTCCCGCTCATAAATGAGCAGCATTTTTAAAGAATAAGCAGTTCTGCATTGTGAGCATCTGTTGAAACTGACACCTTGAAGTCATATGTTAATTTTGGATTAAATTTTGAAATGACTAAATTCTATCATAAGTATAGTACACAGAGTAGAACCCACGCACTGGCTCGTTTATTTCTAAGTCAACTTTTTGCCATTACCCTAAAAAAAAAAAAAAAAAAGAAGTAGTGGTACAAATACATGTGTGTCTGTTTCTTTTCTTTTTTTTTTTGAAGATTTTATTTATTTATTTGACAGAGAGAGACACAGCAAGAGAGGGAACACAAGCAGGGGGAGTGGGGGAGGGAGAAGCAGGCTTCCCGCGGAGCAGGGAGCCCGACGCGGGGCTCGATCCCAGGACCCTGGGACCATGATCTGAGTGGAAGGCAGATGCTTAACGACTGAGCCACCCAGGCGCCCCCATGTGTGTCTGTTTCTTAAATACCTTCCTAAGTATGTCTTATTTTAGACCAGTAGTAAAAGATTCTTTTCACTCATCACTAATGGCGGTGAAGGTTTGCATTGTATTAGCGCAAGGAGAAACCAGCATGGGAATAAAATTTTACTGTAGAAGATTATAGAATTTTAATATTTTCATCCCGGGAAAGAACTCCATCATCATCTGTTCCAGTTCCCTCCGTTTCAAAATAAGGAAAGGAGTCTCTAGTGATTTGCCTCAGGTCACAAAGCCGGTTATTGATTATTAGCTTGAGAGGCCACATGGCCCAGTGGTTCAAAGCAGAGCCTCTCGGCCCAGGCTGTACGAGTTCAGCTGCTGGCCTTGCCACGTGCTAGCTTCGTGGTACTGGGCAAGTTACGTGGGCCCGCTGCCTCTCCCCATGACTCATTTTCCTCATCTACAGGCACTTAATCTGCCTCTGTACAGGTTTTCATGGTGTAACGTCTGTCGAGTAGGTACAATGTCCTCTCCTCACAGAGCTGCGCGAGTTGTGATTCTTTTTTTTTTTTTTTTTTTTTTTTTTTTTTTTTTTTAATATTTTATTTATTTATTTGAGACAGAGAGAATGAGAGACAGAGAGCATGAGAGGGAGGAGGGTCAGAGGGAGAAGCAGACTCCCTGCTGAGCAGGGAGCCTGATGCGGGACTCGATCCAGGGACTCCAGGATCATGACCTGAGCCGAAGGCAGTCGCTTAACCAACTGAGCCACCCAGGCGCCCGCGAGTTGTGATTCTGAGACATCTTTTTTCACTCTGCATTTGGAATGTGTCTGACACTTGATGGTATCTTCCAGTTGCTGGCTGTCCGGTGGCCGTCTGGGTAGGTTGTCGTTGCCTGTGCCTCTCCACACTTAGTCACAGTTACATTTAGCGTCATCGTTTCAATAGAGTTCTGTACCTGGTGTCACTGCGACATATGGTGGATTTAATTGCCATTTAGAATATCTTCAAGAAAGATTTTGTTATGATTTGGCATTGAAACAAAAAAGTCATCGAACGCACAGAAAAGACTGAAACAAAGTAGAGAGATGTAAATTTGGTATTCGTGAAAGTAAACATTTGCCTTTAGAGAAATCATCACAATTTCATTTACTTTTCTTCAAAAATAACAACTAAGTGCTTTATGGGAGCCAAGAAAGGAGGGCACCCCTAAGTAGATGAAGCTGTGTTTTGTAGAGAGATGTATATATTTAAAAAAAAGATTGCCATTTAAAATGGCAAGCAATGTATTGAAGGCAGGAAAAATTGCCAAATTTTTCTGAATAGATTTTAAAAATATCAAAGCAACGAGAGGCTGATGTGATTCATTCAAGGCATTATGTCATCATTTAATTGAAAGCATTTTTTCTTTATTAGTTAAGAGTTAGTCTTATGATTGATAGTGTCCCAAATTTGATGAAATAGAGTATTATGTTTCTTTGAGGACTTAAATATTTTTTTAGTGTCTGTAGGCCTGGCACTAAAGCAGGATTCAGCTGTTTAACAAAGGAATAAATGGGTGAATGAGTATCTTGATTCCCAGTCTAATGTATTTCCCATTGTGTCATTCTTCACTATGCTAGTCCTTTATGCTGGTCACTAAATAAATGAACTCTATATAAAATTACAGTAGTTTTGGAAATAGTGATTTTTAAAATGATTAAGTTGTTGATTCCCAAGCTCCCCAATCATGTTTTAAAATACTAAATTTATGTAATTATTTTTAGAAAGTATGAAAAGCAGAGACTTTCTCTAATTGCAGAAGAAAAAAATAAGGAATTGATCCCTTTCAAAGAACAGATTTGACTCTGTTCTCTAAAGTAGTTGTAGTATTAATGTTTTTTTAATTGGCACATGACCTTGTAAGCATTGTCTTATGATAATGATAAATTCCCATGTTTCTAATTATTCTAGAAAATGTACGTATCTTAATTTTTAGGAATGTGTAGTCATTTACTTTGTCTTAAAGCCTTTTGTGAGTTTCAGCCCAACATCCCCCCAATTTTTTATTTTAAAGGTTGATTTAGCATTTCGTTTGTCACATAAAAGACTTCCCTTACCTGTTATTCTTATGCTATATTTGCAGATCAGTTTACCATAGACCCTAAAAAGTTCTGCTTCAAGCTGGAAGCAAATGTTTTATTTCTAAAACAGCTGAGATTTTTTTAGTATTTGGTCATGTGCCAGTAGTTGTCACCACATTTGATTTAACTAGAAGTTTATGAAATTTTAATCCCCGCATTTAGTGCTTAATGGCATAATTTATTTTTAAAAGGCAAATTCGAGAAAGTATCTAATTCTAATTATTATGTTCTGGTGCTTGCACCGTATTATTGTAGGGTCTCAGACTTTCTAATTTAGACACTACTTACAGAAATTCTCATTATTTAATGACCATTGGCAAAATAGCTTAGATTAATTTTGCTTGATGTTGTGATCAGAACTGGTTCTCATCTGTTAGCATGTAGTTTTTTAAAGTTATCTGGCACACTTCTAGCAGTTTCCCCAAGCCTATGAACAAATTCTTACTTTGGTGCACAAATTTGGTCCCTAAATGAAAGACAAAGATTGAGCTGGTATAAACTGCCTGCGGGAAGTAGGCGTAAAGGGAGTGGAATGGTAACGGTTAACGACCTCTCTTTTCTTCTCTTGTTCCTAGCAAACAAGGCTTACCTGACATTACATAGCCTTATCTTTTATTTTGCTATGTTTGCAGATCATTGTAGCCAAAAGCTCTTAAGAAGTTCTCCTTTAAGTTACAAGTAAATGTTTTATTTCTGAAACAGTTGAGATTCTTTTAGCAGTTGGTTTGGGTTTTGGGGGGATGGAGGGAAGGTTTCTTTTCTTTTTTAAAAAGATTTATTTATTTATTTTAGAGAGAGCGAGAGCATGTGAGCCGAGGGGAGAGGAGGAGAGGGAGAGAGAGAATCCTTGCTGAGCAGGGAGCCCGATTCAGTGCTCAGTCCCAGGACCCTGAGATCATGCCCTGAGCTGAAACTGCAAGTCAGATGCTCAAACGACTGAGCCACCTAGGCACTCCGGGGAAGGTTTCTTTTAAAATAGTTTCTTTAGGGGTGCCTGGGTGGCTCAGTCGTTAAGCGTCTTCCTTTGGCTCAGGTCATGATCCAAGAGTCCTGGGATCGAGCCCCGCATCGGGCTCCCTGCTCCACGGGAAGCCTGCTTCTCCCTCTCCGACTCCCCCTGCTTGTGTTCCCTCTCTCGCTGTGTCTCTCTCTGTCAAAATAAATAAATAAAATCTTTAAAAATAAATAAATAAAATAGTCCTTTTATATGATGTAAAAGATTTCCCAAACTCTTTTCCCACACTGCAGTCAGAGTGATCTTCCTGAAAAATAAATCTGATCGGGTCATTCCCACTCTTCAGTAACTCCCTTCGTCTCCAGGATTAAGCTCTTTAGCATGGATGGTTTATAGACCACTTCATGATCTGACTCCTGCTTACATTGCTAACTGCATTATCCCCCTACTCTTTTATCTCTGCTTCATCCCCCTTTGTACTTGCTCATTGAGGCTGTGCTCAAAGTTCCACCAGATTGAAACTACTTGTAATTTCTTGACTTTGCAGCATTGCTTCACCTCAGGACCTTTGTATGTGCTATTGTCTGTCTAGAACTTGTCCTCCTTCAGTTCACTCCTACTTATTCTTCAGGTTTTTCCTTGGCGATTACTTTCCACAGTGATCTTTCCCTGCTACCTCCCTCCCAGATTTGGGGTGTTTTCCTGTGCTCCTGTGGCACCCAAACTACTCTGATATCCCATTTGCTGGTTTACTTCACTTACTAGACTATAAGCCGTTTAAGAACACTTATGTCTATAGTATTTGCAGAGGTCTCCCCAACACCTAGCACAGGCTTGGCACATGGTAAGTCCTCAAAATATTTGCTAAATGAATGACCTGTAGTCTTTCATCATGAGTAGTTAATGCACTGAAGCAGATCTCCAAGTAGGTACTCCCTTTGGACTTTATATGTGACCAAAGAAACTTCTTCAATTCCTGCCATGTATTCTCTCTCTAAAAACAAATTATGAGATCTCTCCCCTCCCATTTTAATCTTTTAATCTAATAATCTCTGTAATGTAACAACATACAAAGTATGAATTGTTTTTACCGCTTTACTGATTAGCCTTAGTAAGTGGCAGATTTTGGAATCTGAGCTTATTCCTTTTCTCTTAAACTCACACTCCTTTCTCCATACCCGCCTCTCACTGGGGCTGTTGTTAATCCCTTGGAAATTAGATGTCCAAGGGGCGCCTGGGTGCAAGTCGGTTGAGTGGCTGACTCTTGATTTCGGCTCAGGTCTTGATCTCAGGGTTGTTAGATCGAGCCCCACTTTGGGCTCCGCACCCAGCGCAGGGTCTGCTTGAGATTCTCTCCGCCTCCCCCTCTGCCCCTCCCGCTCGTGTTCTCTCTCTCTCTCAAATAAGTAGATAAATCTAAAAAAAAAAAAGAAAGAAATTAGATGTTCAGTTTATAAGCCAAAACCTGTTGTTGTGCCCCCTTGAATGAGAAAAATAGGGAAAATATACTCTGTAACTTGGTAATGCAAACAGTAGATGAGCAGCTAATTGGATAACTAGGACTGTTTTTAATTATTCTGTTTTGTCTTGGACCTGGAGTATTCATGCTGGCAAGGTCCCTTTGGAAAATCAAGCCAGAGCATGGTGTCGTCACACACATAAATGTAAAAAGCACTTAGTGAGCACGTGGCTCATAAGAGAGTGAACAGGACTAGGCACCACCACACAGAAGAAGTCTAGCTGGGGGCGACCTACTGGGGATGGATGAAGTGTTCTGCACTTTTCACCTCTCAGTTGCTGTTCATAGGACAAGAATTTAGACTAGGAGCAAACTGCCTTTCTGCTAGGAGAGGGGAGAGAGAATCATTTCTGCAGGCCTCAAAGATCCTCGTTATAGTTAGTACCATATCTGGGTCTAGAGCTCATTTTCCCCCCTTCATTCTTTGCCAGGAGGGCTTCTTCTAGTTGCTGCTCTGCCAACTGATCATCCCTCTATACTGAGCAGATGTCACATCAGATGAAGGCCAGGCCATACTTGTCACTCATTCTAATTATTAATGCCTTTTGCTCATTCACAAAATCAAGGCATAAATCACAGCCAACAAGGGCACTTTGTTTTGATAATTGCTCTGGCTGGAGGATGAATAGTTTTCCTGAACTGTTTTATCTCCCTTTTCACCAGAGATTGAATTTCACTTTTACTCCTATGGGGGCCATCAGTTGAATTTATCCAACATTTATAGAGTACCTACTGTGTGCTGGGCAATGGTATACCAAAGAGGAGTGAGACAGAACTTAACGTCCAAGGAGCTTATAGCCTGATAGTACAGATGCACACAAATAGAATATTTTAGTAAGATAGAGCAGGTGCTAAGATGGAATTATATACAGATTCCAAATTCTATCTGGCCATCATATTGCGAGCTAAATATTTCTCCCTCTGCTGTCCTTCTCTAAAGCAGTAGTCCACTCAGTTTGTATCTTTTCCAGACATTTTTTTCTGAGATCTCTAGGATCTCCTCCCATAATTCTCCACACTTCCATAAAAAAACTGATGATTGGTTGAAATTAGCTTATGTGGAAAAATTTAACTTTAACTTTGTAATAATCAGAAGTTTGCCCCTTTGACTTCACTTCCTCTAGTCCTCTCGACTCAGTTACATGATCACTTATTCAACAGTTGACAACAGCAGTTCTTCTGTGGGAGGAACTATACACAGTTGACCAATGTGATTATTTACAGAAAATTTTAATGTCCCTAGAAGCTGTTTCTGTTCACTTCTGTCTTTCTAGCAGTGAAACCTCAAGCATCTTACTTTCTAATTGAGTTTTCCAGTAAAGGGAGTTGAGAAAGAACACAAACATTAGTTCAGGGCTTACTGTGTGCCTGACAAAAAGCTAGGGACATTTCACATCTTGTTCTTGTAGGTGACAACAAATGAAGAACAAACTTTCAAGATATTAGTTAACTTTCTCGGAGTCATACATTTTGTCAGCAGAACTAGCATTTGAACTGCTTTTCTGACTAAAGGCACCTAAGTGCTCGCAGGGATGCTGGGCAGGAAAAAGCGCAGTTGATGTCCACTGTAGGGTGGAAGTTTAAAACTCTAAATCTGAAATTGCAATAAGTATTTTGTTTGGCTTCTCTTAAAGAATGGAACAATGTGGGGGTGCCTGGGCAGCTAAGTTGGTTAAGCATCTGCCTTGGGCTCAGGTCGTGATCCCAGGGTCCTGGGATCAAGCCCCAAGTTGGTCTCCCTGATCGGCGGGGAGTCCGCTTCTCCCTCTGCCTCTCACTCGTGCTCTCTCTCTCTCAAATGAATAAATAAATATTAAAAAAAAAAAAAAAGAAACAATGTGGAAACACGACTACCTGGCTGGAGTTCGGCAGTGGCTCCTTCTTTTATGGGCTCACTCCCCAGCCTGCTTCATTCATTCTCAATAATTGGCAAGAATCTCTGGGTGTTTGAGTGTGGGACCCTTCCTCTAAGCAGTGTGGGTTACCAATGCAGTTATCAGCAAGTGGATCATTAGTTCAGCCATAACTGTAGGTTCTACGTAAGCCTCTGCTGACGTCATTTTATTTTTATTTTTTTAATTTTTATTTATTTATTTTTAAAAATATTTTATTTATTTATTTGACAGAGAGAGACACAGCGAGAGAGGGAACACAAGCGGGGGAGTGGGAGAGGGAGAAGCAGGCTTTCCGCCGAGCGGAGAGCCCGACGCGGGGCTCGATCCCAGGACCCTGGGATCATGACCTGAGCCGAAGGCAGACGCTTAACGACTGAGCCACCCAGGCGCCCCTGCTGATGTCATTTTAAACTGAGATTCGCTGTGTGTAATTATTGCCACAAAATTGTATTAAGAATAATAATTAGTTGTGGGGCACCTGGGTGGCTCAGATGGTTAAGCATCTGCCTTCGGCTCAGGTCATGATCCCAGGGTCTTGGGATCGAGTCCCGCGTTGGGCTCCCTGCTCCTTGGGAGCCTGCTTCTCCCTCTGCCTCTGTCTTTCTGGCTGTCATGAATAAATAAATAAAATCTTTAAAAAAAAAAAAAGAATAATAATTAGTTGTTTGCAATTACAGAATAAAACAGATTGTTGTAACAGCCTAGATATGTATGTGTATCTGGGTAGAGGGATAATCTTTGGGGTTTGCAGCTGACAGGATTCTTGCAATCAACCCAGTTTAATTGTAGCCAGTTGCCCATTTAAGTATGCCTTTTTGTGTTTGGGAATGTAGTTTTATTCTTTTTTTTTTTTTTTTTCCAAGTAGGCTCCATGTCCAGTGTGGAGTCCAGCATGGGGCCCGAACTCACAACCCTGAGACCAAGACCTGAGCAGAAATCAAGAGTCAGACACTTAACTGACTGAGCCACTCAGGCACCCTGTTTTATCATTTTTAGTAGATATTTACATGACAAATTTCTTGTACTCTATAAAAACGTGCATCTGTATTTTCCCATAGGGAAGTAGCAACCCATAGCCAGAAATACCAAACCTTTTGCATTCTGTGAAGATTTCTGGCCACCCACATTTTGATATTGCAAAAGGGATATTATAAGCCCTTGTGCTTTATTTATGTTCACTGGGCATATCTTTTATAGTCCTTTATTTGATAATAAATTACATAAATTGAGTGGCTAAGTGGAGGAGGGAGGAGCATATAGAGCATTTTGGAGAGAGTGAAGAAGACGACTGAGGAATGCAGGGTGACTAATTGAAGAAAGGAAATATATTACCTACAAGCTTTGCCCTTGGGAAAGATCATTCTGTTGGCAGGATGAAGAGGTATAAGATCTCAAGGAGAAAGAACTCACTTATCTAACAAAAAAATATGGGATAGGAATTTGAGGAAAGAAGAGGCCAGTACAGACCAAACAAGATCACTGCTCTTGTGTTTCTTAACTTCTTCAGGAAGCTGCCCCATTCTGGCTCTGCAGACCCATGTTCTGGTGAAAAAAATACCCAGAATCAATATTGTTTGGTAACAAGAAGTTGCATACCACCCACTCTCTATGTTCCTTATTCTTGTAAGAGTGTAGATAGATATGAGTTGGTGAAAGAAGTATTTGAAATCCTCAGTACCTTAGCATTTCCAAATGTGAAGGTTTTCCTGATTATTATTTAATCTTTCATTAGTTGTATTTGTCTTCTTTGCAAGGTTGCCAACACTAGGTCTGTGTTGTGTCTTTGGACTCTGGTGATCTTTGTGGTCTATATTACAGTGCAGTTAGAAGTAGAATAAATATTTGTAGAATGGTAGTTTTAGATCATGCAGGTGTTTAAAGGGTATGACTTGATGTTCTGAATCTTAGATCCTGTTTTTTGTATAGGATACCTGTGGAGTATAGTACATCCTTATAATCCTTTTTATTTATTTATTTTTTTAAGATTTTATTTATTTATCCATGAGAGACAGACAGAGAGAGAGAGAGAAAGAGAGAGGGAGGCAGAGGGAGAAGCAGGCTCCCCAACGGGCAGGGAGCCCGATGCGGGACTCGATCCCAAGACTCTGGGATCATGACCTGAGCCAAAGGCAGACGCTTAACCATCTGAGCCACCCAGGCGCCCCAATCCTTTTTATTTCTATAAGGTTGGTAGTAATTTCTCATCTTTCATTTCTGATTTTAGTAATTTCAGTCCAAAGAACCAACTTTTGGTTTGTTTGTTTGTTTCTTTATTTTTTTTTTTAAAGATTTTATTTATTTATTTGAGAGAGAGAGAATGAGAGACAGAGAGCACGAGAGGGAAGAGGGCAGAGGGGGAAGCACACCCCCCGCCAAGCAGGGAGCCCGATGTGGGACTCGATCCCGGGACTCCAGGATCATGACCTGAGCTGAAGGCAGTCGCTTAACCAACTGAGCCACCCAGGCACCCTGTTTCTTTATTTATTTACACTAATCTTTATTATTTCCTTCCTTCTGCTTCTTTGGGTTGGGTTTACTTTTTTTTTTGCTCCTAGTTTCTTATGGTGAAAGATTAGATGATTGCTTCGAGATCTTTTTTCTTTTTCAGAATAGGGATTTACAGCTATAATTTCCCTCTAAACACTGTTTTCACTGTATCCCATAACTTTTGGCATATCATGTTGTTTTCATTTATCTCGAAGTGTTTTAAATTTCGCAGTGATTTCTTTTTTGACCTGTTGGTTATTTAGGGCTGTGTTATTTAATTTCCATGAATTTGTAAATTTCCTAAATATCTTTTTGTTGCTGATTTCTAATTTCATCCCATCGTAGTTGGAGAGCATACTAAGTATGACTTCAGTCCTTTCAAATTCCCAGTTACTTGTTTTACAGACTAACATGTAGAATATCCTGGAGAGTGTTCTATGTGTATTCTGCTGCTGTTGGGTGGAGTGTTCTTTAGATGTCTTTTAGGCTTAGTTGGTTTATAGCATTGTTCAAGTCTTCTATTTCTGTCTTCTGTATAGCTGTTCAATCTGTTATCCAAAGTTGGAAAGTGAAGTCTTCAAATATTATTGATGAATTGTGTATTTCTCCCTTTAGATATGTCAGTTTTTGCTTCATGTAATTTGGGGCTCTGTTGTTATAAATATGTCTTCTTGATGGATTGAATGTTTATCATTAAAATATCCTTTCTTTGTCCTACTAACAATTTTTGTCTTAAGGCAAATTTTGCCTAATATATTTTTTTTTTAAGATTTTATTTATTTATTTGAGAGCAAGCAAGAGAGAAACAGCATGAGAGGGGAGAGGGTCAGAGGGAGAAGCAGGCTCCCTGCCGAGCCGGGAGCCCGATGTGGGACTCGATCCCAGGACCCTGGGATCATGACCTGAGCCGAAGGCAGTCGCCCAACCAACTGAGCCACCCAGGCGCCCAAATTTTGCCTAATATTAATAAAGCCACTCCAGCTCTCTTTTGGTTACTGTGTACATGATGTTCCTTCCTTCCTCCCTTCCTCCCTTTCTCTCTTTCTTTCTTCTTTTTATTTTCAGCCTTTTTGTGTGTCTGAATCTAAAATCTGTCTCTTGTAGACAGCATTTAGTCAGATAATTTTTTTATCCTTTCTGCCAATCTCTGCCTTTGATTGTTGTATTGAATCCTTTTACATTTAATTTAATTACTGATAATGTAGTATGTTGTTAGTCATTTTGTTATTTTCTATATGTCTTATGTCTTTTCTCTTTCCCTATTACAATCTGCCTTCTTTTTGGCTAAATGGATATTTTCTACTGTGTCATTTTAATTCCCTTGTCATTTTCACTTTTTTTTTTTTTTAAAGATTTTATTTATTTGACAGAGAGAGACACAGCGAGAGAGGGAACACAAGCAGGGGGAGTGAGAGAGGGAGAAGCAGGCTTCCCGCCGAGCAGGGAGCTGGATGTGGGGCTCGATCCCAGGACTCTGGGATCATGACCTGAGCTGAAGGCAGACGCTTAATGACTGAGCCACCCAGGCACACCCCCCCCCTTTTTTTTTTTTTGATTTTATTTTTTAAGTAATCTCTACATCCAGTGTGGGGCTTGAACTCACAACCCCAAGGTCAAGGCATGCTCTACTGACTGAGCTAAGCCAGGTACCACTATTTTTTTTTTTTTTTTGAGTTATTTCCTTAGTCCTTGTACTAGGGATCATTTAAAATAGTATGTTTTAAGTGCCTATTAAGCCCATCATCTGGGAATCTTCAGTGAGTTTCTAGTGATCACTCTTTTATTTTTTTCTTATATAATGGCCATACTTTCTTGCTTCTTTGCATATTTTTATAAATTGTTGAAAATTGGACATTTTAAATAATATAATGTGACAACCCTGGAAATCAGGTTGTTATTGCTGTTTGTGATTTTTTTGTTTGTTTGTTTATTGATATTTCTTGATAATTCTGTAAAATCTATATTCTTTGTCCTATGCAGCCACTGAAGTCTCAGGGTGGTTAGCTTAATGGTCACCTAATGATTGGACATAAAATTCCTTGAATGCCTGAATCAACAAGTCTCCCAGTCTTTGCTGATGGGCTGTGTGTGTGTGTGTGTATGTGAGGGCCTGCTTCCAACACTGAGGCAAGCAGTTAACAGCCCTGTCTTAGCTTTCACTGACTGCTGGTGCAAAGCCTCGAGGTCAGCCTGAGGTGAGAGCTTAGGGCCTTCTCGGGTCTCTTCTGAGCATGTGCAGCACCCTATACATGGCGTTCTGGATTCCCATGAATACGTTGGAGCCTTTCAAAGCCCTTATGTATATCTCCCTCCCTTTTTTCACTTTTAAGTTTTTGGTTAGCCTATTGTTTGTCCCACATGTTATTTACTACTTCAGACAGCTGCAAAATTAGCCAGTTGTAATTGTGTTTGACAAAGGCTTTTCACTGGGCAAACTCAGAGGTAGGTTCAATACAGACAGCCTTGCAAGGGGATTCTTCCAGGAAACCACCAGCCAGGTCAGATAATGACAGTTTTTTTGAAATGAGACTTTAGAGGACCTCTAAACCCATTCTGTTCCTTCTGGTGGCTGCCAGGCTGCTAATCACCATGATTGCCTGCTGTTGGTTTTCCTTTTTTTTTTTTTTTTTTAAGATTTTATTTATTTATTTGACCCAGAGAGAGCACAAGTAGGCAGAGTGGCAGGCAGAGGGAGAGGGAGAAGCAAGCTCTCTGCTGAGCAGGGAGCTGGACGTGGGGCTCGATCCCAGGACCCCAGGATCATGACCTGAGCCGAAGGCAGCCGCTTAACCAACTGAGTCACTCAGGCGCCCCAGCCTGCTGTTGGTTTTCAAGGCTACTACAGAGTTGGAGAAAATGAAATAGGAATGGTGCAAGTTAAAATCACACAAAGCTTGTTTTTCTTACCAAGATACCAATTTTTTTTTTTTAATAAACATTCTCTGGATTATTTCAAGTTTTTGGTTAATTTCCAGGAGTATGAAAAAGTTGATTCTAATACCTTCTGCCAGTCTTCTCATTGCTTTTATGGAGTAAGGAGTTTTCAGAGGTTCTTAGGCCACCATTTTTGCTGATGCCCACCTGTGGAATATAGGAAAAGTATGGAACCTGAAATTAAGGTCCCATTTTCCAACTTAGTATTTCTTGGTTTTGGGATGACCAGTTGACCAAGGAATCTAAACTTCTATTTCTTTTTTTTTTTTTTAAGATTTTATTTATTTAACAGAGAGAGACATAGTGAGAGCAGGAACACAAGCAGGGGGAGTGGGAGAGGGAGAAACAGGCTTCCCGCAGAGCGGGAGGCCCGATGTGGGACTCGATCCCAGGACCCCGGGACCATGACCTGAGCCGAAGGCAGACGCTTAACAACTGAGCCACCCAGGCGCCCTAAACTTCTATTTCTTCGTATTAAAAATGGGCATATTAATATCCACCTCTCAGACTTACTATAGGGATTAAGTGAGATAATATATTTAATGCATATTGGATAAAAACTAATCTGTAAATCATTATCAAATGGGAGGACACATAAGGAGTTTAAAAGGCAAAAAATGAAAAAAAATTATATCATTCAGGTTTTGTTGGTGGAAGCAGAGGCACTTTGAGTAGTTTTGGGATGCCATCAAGGGGCTTACTAAAGGAATAAGATGTTATACGAACGTGCGGAGAGCTGGAGAAATGAAGGTGTGGAAGAGGGAGTAGAAGGATCAGGGAAAGAAATCATTTCCCAGTCTGCTTGAAGCACTGGCACAGTGGAGAAGTCAGAACTTACCAGGGCATCTGAGAAGCCGAGTCCTTCCAGCCATTGAAATGGGAGCATAAAGGAGGAATTTGTGGAGAGATCTGTGGAAAGCTGTTGTCTATATGTAGCTCCCAGCCTGGGGGTCCCCAGTGAAACATCTGATGGTGGTCCCGGGGCTGCTTTTGGTTGGCAGGGTCCACAATCAGAAGCATAAGCTGGATACGTAGAGCAAAGGACAAGCTGGAATCTGCAGGACATCTCTGCGTCTTGTGTGACACCATACTTAACCACGGCCACCTTCCAAGAGTAAAGGCTGTTGCTTTACTTCTGCCTTTCAGATCCCCAACAAATTCCCCCCTGACCAACTGTAATGCAAAATCTGAAGGGAAAGGGATTTTTGGAAACATAGTTTCCCCCTGAGGCAAGTTGACATAGCGGTACATATGACTTACTAGGCCTGCCATGGGATCTACTGACTCCCATAAACCCACTGACTCATCATGGTGATGTTCTGGGTCCCAGAGGAATAGCATTAACTAAGAACTTACCAACCCTGAAAAGACAGTTATTTCTTTTCCCCCAGGAAAGAATTACCTGGCAATGTTAAAGTTATGTTATAGTGGGGTCCTTCCTCACCAGTATGGGCTTGCCTCTTCCTTCTTTTCTCCCTCCCTCCCTCCCTTCTTTCCTTCCTAATTTTTTTTAAGAGGCTCTGTCTGACTCTGAAATCACTCAAGGATTTTTATTTCTGTTATTTCTAGGCAGAAGAAATCCTTAGGCAAGAGCTGGAGAAAAAAGAAACGCCGAGTTTGTACTGCTTGCTTGGAGACGTCCTTCGAGACCACTCTTGCTATGACCGGGCCTGGGAGCTGTCCCGCCACCGCAGCGCTCGGGCCCAGCGCTCCAAAGGCCTTCTTCATCTGCGGAACAAGGAGTTCAGAGAATGCGTGGAGTGCTTTGAGCGCTCAGTGAAAATCAATCCCATGCAGGTGAGACAATTCAGAAAGCCCCATCCGCGCCGGGCACTTAGCTCTGCTTTGCTTTGGTTTCTTACTGAATGAGTACCTGCCTGGTGAGCTTCTCTTTGCAAGCTGAGAGCCTCTGCCAATCACTGCTTCTTGCTCGTCATCGAAAGCATTGGCTTTCTCTTAGGCACTTTCTGTTGTGTTTCTGTTATTGACTTTTTTGTTTTATTTTGTTATTTCTTTCCTTTAACTGTCCTTAAGACACATGCAGCTATGACAGTTAGGTTCCGTTTTCAGCAGCTATGTTAGGAGGAAATGAATGGGAGTCTGACTTACAGCCTCTGTAGGACTGGGGCAGGGCGTTGTGGAAATCAATAATGAAAGCAAAGCTCAGGGCACCTGGGTGGCTCAGTTGGTTAAGTGACTGCCTTCGGCTCAGGTCATGATCCTGGAGTCACAGGATCGAGTCCCGCATCGGGCTCCCTGCTTGGCGGGGAGTCTGCTTCTCCCTCCGACCCTCTCCCCTCTCATGTTCTCTCTCTCTCTCATTCTCTCTCTCAAATAAATAAATAAAATCTTTAAAAAAAAAAAAAGAAAGCAAAGCTCATATAAACAGGGTGACATCTAGAATGGATTATTGATCATTTAAGAAAAAGTATATTTACATATACAAAAATATTTTTAAATGTTTAAAAAATTTTTAAGGTTTGAAAACATAATACGAAAAGAGTCTGGATCTTTAAAATACGTGACAAGTCAATCTACAGGAGAGGACCTAATTTTGAGGGGGAAGAAATTGACCTTACTTTGTACTTAATAATAGTTGGTAAAATGATTTTATTCTCAGAAATGGTCATTGTTTTTTTAAGCCATCCTTTCTTTATGACTGCTTTCCTATTTCGCCAGATGCACACATTACTGTCAACCATGGGTCCTGACAGACATGCAGACTGAATTGGTAGAATTCTGGTTAAAATACTAATTTGTAATCAGCTCCTACTGTTTACTGAGCACTTACTGTATGCCAGATACCTTGCTGGGCATTTTGCCAGTATTTGAACTCAAGACAGTCTGACCAGAGAGCCTGTATGCTTTTTTTTTTAGAAATTGTGGTAAAAAGCTCATAACATGAAATTTACCATCTTCATCATTTCTAAGTGTACAGTTCCGTAGCATTAGTTGCATTCCCATTGTTGTGCAACCATCACCATCTGCCATCTCTACACCTTTTTTTATCCCGTAAAACTAAAACTTTGTATGCATTGAATGGTAGCTCCCTATTCTCCCCTTTCTTTAGTCCCTGGCAACCATCCTACTTTCTGTCTCTGTGAATCTGACTACTGTAAGTACCTCAGATGAGTAGAGTATTTGTCTCTTTGTGACTAGCTTATTCCACCAGCAGAATGTCAATGTTGTAGCATGTGTCAGAATTTCCTTCCTTTTTAAGGCTGCATAATATTCCATGGTAATGGATGTACCACCTTTTGTTTATCTGTCCATGGTTGAACACTGGGTTGCTTCTACCTCTTGGCTCTTACGAATAGTGCTGCTATGAACAGGTGTGGGCAGAGATGACCATTTTTGAACTGGGTAGATTTGGGGCATATCTTTTATATTGAAAAAAATTGGAAGTACATCTTTGAGCTAATTGCTTTCTTCACTCTGGGTAATGAATACAGTGAGAACCTTCCAAATCAGCTGGCTGGTAAGAGATCCGGGGAAGAGATTAGCAGCAGAAATTAACAGATGCATTCGGCAGCAAGGATGTTTAAAGTATACTTAGAGTTGGTTTTTATTGACCGCTTGCTCTAAGTCAGTGGTTGTCAGGTGGGGCGGATTCTGCCCTGCAGGGGCATTTGGCGCTTTGGGGGTGGGGGGCGGCTATGGGGGCTACTACTGCCATCTAGTGGGTGGGGTCCAGGGCTGCTGCTACACATCCCATAATGCACAGGAGAGCCCCTAAGGTCAAGAATTATCCAGCCTAAAATGTCAGTAGTGCCAAGATCGACAAACCCTGCACTAATGTGATTATCCCGAGGCTTTTTTTTTTTTTTTTGTCCCAGTAGAAAACAGAACTCAATATTGTGTTGTCAAAATTGTACTTTTACTTTTAGGAAAATTGTATCCTCTCCTTGTTTATCTTAGTACCCCTGCCTAAAATTTGCCTACCCACAGCTGCCCCAAAGGAGTGAAAAACAAACTCCCTCTTAGCCTCCATAGTGTAAGTTAAATCAGTGCCATGTTCATCACGAAAATGGATTACTCTCCCAAGCACACAGTCTCTTCCCAACAGACTGGCATTCACATTTTCCTTGTTTTCTTCCTGCCTCACCGGCTCCTCCTCCTCAGTCTTGGTGGGTTCCTAGGCTTAGTCCTTGGACCTTGTCTCTGTCTATGCTGACTCCTTGGACTTCATCTGCTCCCATAGGTTCGATACTGTCTATACACCAATAACTCCCCCATGTGGGTTTTAGCCCCATTTTCTCCCCTGAACTCTAGTCCCCTGTGTCTTGACTGCTCCCTCAGTCTCCCCATGCGTTACTCCAACTTAATATCTCCAGTGTCTGAGATACTGTTCTCCTCCTCCTAAAGACTTTGGTCCCCATGGTTATCCCCATCCTAAATTACCCTGACTGGCCTTCCTGCCTCTGTCCGTATTCCCATCTGCCTCTTCTCAGTGACCATCCCAGTGGGTCCTTTCAAATGTGAGTCAGGTGTGTCATTCCTCTGCTCCATTCCCTAGTGATAACAGCCCAGATCCCTGAATGGCTGGCTGGGCTTCTCCCAGCCTAGCTCCTCCCATTACCCTCCCCGCCTCACTCACCCCACATTAGCCTCTTTGTTCTTCCCTGAATATTCTAGACACGTTCCTGCCTCAGGGTTTTAGAACTTGCTCTCCCTCTGCCCAGAATGTTCTTCCAGGTATCTGCATACCTCACTCCCTTGTCTCATTCAAGTCGTTGCTCAAATGTCACTTGTTCAGCGGGGCCTTCCACGATCATTCTGTGTAAAATCACAGCCCACTTTCCACCTCTCTCTTATACTCCTTACTTTCTTTCCCTGCTTTTTCTCCAGAGCACTTAGCACCTTCTAATATTTTTACAGTTTACTTTGAAAAAAGAATTCTATTTCTCCTTCCCTAGAATGTAAGTCCTATGAAGGCAGGTATATTTTCCTGGTGCCTGTAACAGTGCCTAGCACCTCCTGGGATTCAATAAATATTTGTTGAGTGAGCAAATACATAATATCTTTAACTAGTTAGTCAATCAGATATACATACTAATTGTCTGCTCTGCACAGAACATCAAAACAGGAGCAGCAGATTGCCAGAGAGGCTGGTTTATACCCTCTGGTACAATCCAGTGAAGCGAACGTGGCGAAGAGTATAAGGCATCAAAGAAATAGCAAGTGAGTTATTTGTGAAGCATTAGTTATATAGCCGTCAAAGAGGTAGTAGAGATAGAATGGTAGATAATGAAGATAGGATGTTGCATTTGGCTTCGGAGGACAGTACTTGAATAGGCCAGGAGGACCGTGGTTGAGGGCATCCCAGGCAGGTGGACAGTATGAGCAAAGCCCTGGAAACAGAAAGAGAAGGTTGTGTGTGTGTGTGCGTGCGCATGTGTGTGTGTGTGTGTTTGTTGGGAACAGAGGAGTTAGCGAATAGGCTAGTTTTGCAGAGTAAAAGGGAATAGGGCAGTTTCATTGGGAAATCTGGACTGGAGCCAGATTATAGACGGTCTTAAATGTGAGGCTAAGCTCTTTGGCTTTTTACTTGACGGACAGGGAGCCATTGAAGGGCTGATTTGTGTTTGGCTTTGTTCTGAATGAAGGAATGTGGTTTGCATGGAGGTAATTTAGGCTTATTGTCCTGGCAACATTGTGGCCGTGTGAGATACTAGATGTGGGCAGGTTTGGGAGGCCAGCACTAGTCTAGCGTGACAGTTACTGGTATGGCAGGGGCAAGAGGAAAACGGGATGGATTTGAGGGAATCTGCAAGGGAGGACTTGACAGGGCTTGATGGTCTCATTATATAATTTTGAATTAATTACTTAGCAAGACAAAGCAATGACAGTTGCTCAAAGCAACATCACAATACAAACAGATGTGATGCGAGGGTATTTTGTAGTTTGTCATATGGATCCAGTTGAGGCAGGCTGTGAGCCATGCCCAAGTATGCAGCCATTCGATGCTGCAGTTGTACCGAACTACTACAAGATGCACACTTGGACTCTGTAGGCATGAGAACCCGGGATCTGAGTTTGAACTCTCTCTGGAGAAGGAGAGCTCCTACATGCTGCCATCTCCGTTAAGTTCCGGAATAGAAGGAAAATAGAAGAACGGAATTTAATAGAAAAAGGAATTTAAAGAAATGTATTCTCTTCTTTCAGACATTTCCGAACAGTTAGGTTTAATCACAAAACTTAGGCAAAATGACAGTGATACTTGAATGGCTTTTGTGCATTGCAATGATTTTCTGAAACCACATTGGTATAAAAACAGGAGTGTTTGGTTTTATACAGGGAGGGTCTGCAAAACCAAATGCGCTGTCTGCGGTACATTTGTTAGAGAACCAGAAGATGTGTGTACCATTTCCATGTGTGCTTTCGAGATGCCGGCTGTTGTCCACTCATTCCTACCTGTTTCATTTTCCCAAGAAACTTCTGAAACAACTAAAATTCATCCTTAGACTTGAGTTTGTGGGCTGTTGGAAGCTGAAGAAAGTGGGAGGAAATGGTAGCCAAACCTCCCAAGCAGGGTCTCACAGTGTCAGGACCAGAAGTAAAACAGAAATCCTTATGTCTACTTACTATTCCCATTGTCCCCTACTTATGTAAAAAATAAAACAAGGAAATTGCTCCGATATCAAACCAGTATGTGTAGCTCTGAAAAAGGAAAATATCACTTCCTATTATTTTTTCCACCCTCTCCCAGTACACACACTATATTCCTTTTCTTTTGTCAGTCCCTCCCCAGCACGCACCCCGCTATACCCCATTTATTTTCCTGAACTCTCCTCCTTATTGAACTGGTCACCCACCTTTGTAAGGTTATATGATGTTACTGCAGTGATTATGTTCAGTGATTATATGCGCAGGTGGAAGGGCTATCTACAGTCAGGAGGAGGTGGGTGGTCACCACGACTGACCGGGTCAGGGAAGGCTGTGCTGGAGATGGTGCAGGGCTTAGCTCAAGTGTGCCCGAAATGGGGGAAGGTGGGTAGATGTTCAGAAGGGGAACTGGCTTCCCAGGGAGAAGAGCGTGACGAAAGCCATGAATTTGAGTGTTCGTTCAACATAAATGGTTTATGTTTGTTATTCTGGTAACCCATCCCATTTAGCATTTGTCCCAAGATTTTTCATTTTTAAATGAAGTATTGTTCTCTGTGACAATAGTTGTACTTCAAAAAATATACCCTTAAAAAATGATAGGCAAGCATGCTTCCCATGGGTATACAAGAGAGGGAATATAGTAGAGTGTTTAAGGTTCTGTAGCCCTACAACCCGGGCTTGAGTACCAGTTACACCATAACTGCTGGAGTGCCTTTAGGCAAGTGGCTTAATAGTCTCTAAACCTCAGTTTCCTCACCTGAAAAATGGAGGAAATAATAGGACCTACCTCGTAGGGTTGATGTGAGGATTAAATAAGACAGTTAATACAAAATGCACATTGCCTGACACATAGTGAGTTATCAAGAATTGTTACAGTGGTGCCTGCCTTGCTCAGTCGGAAGAGTATGTGACTCTTGATCTCGGGGTTGTAAGTTTGAGCCCCAAGTTGGGTGTAGAGATTACTTAAAAATAAAATTTTTAAGAGCGAAAAAAAAATAAATGAAGTATTATTAATTGTTGCATAAAAAGCAGTTGGAGTGGGTTTTCACGGACATCCACTTTGTACTTCCATCTTCCGCCATAGTCTCATCTATATTATATTTAAAGCCTGTGCAGTGGACAGAGCTCCCACGTACAGTGCTAAAATCTGAACAATGACCAGTAACAGCCTATTTCTTTTTTTCCAACCCTTTGCTGATACAACTTGCTTACGTTACCCTTTCAAGGACAGCGTGCAGGATGCTTGCTGATATAACCTACTGTGCTTGCTCAGAGGTGCTGAGAACAGTCACCTCCTTCAGGTCCTGGGTGTTGGTAGGTGAAATACTGGAACCAGTGTCTTTATAAGCCCCCTGGCATATATCAGACATTTGTGCCAAGCTGTGGCCCGCACGAGGCATGACGTTACCTGACTACCAGTTGGCAGGATTAGTGGGAAATATGGGGAATCATAGGCTAGATGTATGGGGAGCAGAGCAGAGCAGACCTAAATAAAGCATGTGGGGAACAGTCTGAATTCTCTTGCTACAGTGGTTTGATCACTTATTGTATGGCCTACATGTACCACTATTTTTATATAATGTGGCTTGGTAACTTTTTGTATAGTTTATAATAAACCCTTTGGCAGCATTCATTTTCAAAAAGCAAACAAACCAAAAAAGTGTGTTTTTAGAGGACAGTAAGGAACTCAATTCTCATTTGTCAAGAGAGCTAATGAACTTGCACAAAATGTAGTTAACATTTACCCTCCACCTCACGGGCCATGGTGATGACACTGACTATGTGAAAACCAGAAGACCTGTCTGTTGAAGAAACGTTAGCATTTATGTCAAAAGTTAGTACTTTTTGTTTTTTTAAAGAAGTCATGTCCAAAGATGACGATTTAATATGCGGCTATAGGAGATGCGTTTTCATGTCATTCTATGAGGCTTGACTTTTTATCTAGAGCAAATGAAAATGAGTACAAATCGTTTACAGGATTGGTCCATACCATATTTTCTTGTATGTGTATGAAAAGTTGAGATCATAGGTGTTAATGTGCTAGCTTGTTTAACAGAACTAGTTCAGTACCAGTTGAATTTACCAGTGCAGTATCAGTGACATTAGATGCTTCCAATGGAAAATTTGTTAATTCTGTTCTCATAATGGTTTAATTTTTTTCACCCAGTTAATGGATTCAAAATAAAATTTTAGGAAATTAATTCTCTTAAAGGTGAAACATCTGACATTATTCTGAATGCTGTTATAAGTTAACAAGTTAAACATAACAGATAAAAGTATTATTTTTTTAGTGGTGATAATAAGGATATAAATTTTGGTAAAATAAGGCAACATGGTAAAAAGAATGCTTTTTCCGAATTAAGAAAACCTGTGGAGCATGAATGTACTTGGATTTGGTTGTAGTGGTAGACATATTATGGTAGTGGTAGACAGGCTTCTACTAATGGATATAAAAACTGGCTCTTGTCATTTACAAATATTTTCATATACACTGTTTGGATAATTGAATTATAAGATTCTTGTGACATGTCTGATGTTGAATTAAAATTTGTATAGTGTGGCAGTATATACTTTTCTGTTTCTGCCCATCATCAAGTGGGCTTTAAAAATGTTTGAGGTTTTGAAGAATTATTTTATAAATCAATTTTAAGTGTCCTACAATGATATGAACTTTTTAAGAAAAAGAGTCTTTTGCATTTTGGCTGCATTGTGTTCATAATCAGTTGGAAATCTTTTATTTTTATGTACTCAATTAATGGAGTTCCAAAAAAACTTCAGCTTTTTAAAAAAAAGTTTTTAGCAAATTGTAATTATTGAAGACAACACTTTCATACAGGGAGACATTGAAATTTTCCATAAAAAGGAATAATGAGAGCTCAAATGATAGACAGGATTTAATTTTAAAATGTAAAATTAACTTTTGAATATCTTTCTGTATTAGTCTGCTAGGGCTGCCATAACAAAATGCTACAGACTCAGTGGTTTAAATGACAAATTTAGTTTCTCACAATTCCAGGAGGTAACAGTCCAAGATCAGGGTGCCTTCAGGGTTGGTTTCTGGTGAGGTCACTCTTCCTGGCGTTTGGATGACAGGGCTTTTCCTCTGTGTGCCTACAGTTCTCTTCTTATAAGGACACCACCAGTCCTATCAGATTAGGGCCCCACCCCTATGACCTCATTTCATTTTCATTATTTCCTTAAAGGTCCTATCTTCAAGCATAGTCACACTGGGGGTTGAGTTTCAACATTTGAATTTTAGGGGTTTAATTTAGTTTATAACATCCACTTAGGAGGAGTCTTTTCTTTGTAACCTTTTATTAAGCAAATTTCAATTTCATAAAATATACAATAGCAGAGAGACTACTATAATGAGCCCCTTCCCACATGCGTCAACCAGCTTCAACAGTTACTAATGCATGGCTGATCTTATTTCATCAATATTTCCCTGACTCTACCCCATATTATTTTGAAACAAATCCAATATATCAAATCATTTAATTTTTAAAATGTTTGAGTATGTATCTCTGAAGAAATGACTTTAAAAAGTAACCATAATGGGGTGCCTGGGTGGCTCAGTCGGTTAAGCATCTGCCTTCAGATTAGGTCATGATCTCAGGGTCCTGGGATCGAGCCCCACATTGGGCTCCCTGCTCAATGGGGAGTCTGCTTCTCCCTCTCCCTCTGCCCCTCCCCTCTGCTCGTGCTCTCTCTCTCTCTCTCTCAAATAAATAAATTAAAAATCTTTAAAAAACAGTAATCATGATACCATTGTACTTAAAACATCAGTAATAATTTGTAGGAAACTTTTTTTTTTAAGAGGGGTCGGGGGGAAGGGCAGAGGGAGAGAGAGAGAATCCCAAGCAGACTCCACGCTCACACGGAGCCCGATGCCAGACTTGATCTCATTACCTGAGCCGAAATCAAGAATCGGACACTTAACCAACTGAGCCACCCAGGTGCCCCTGCAGAAAACTTGTTTTGAGCTTCTGATTTTAATTGAATAAATTTATATTTTATACTAGAATTAGGCCTATTAGTAGTCTCTAAATCCTGGTGAAACTTACAAAGAATTATAAATAGAGACAACTTATTTGATGAATTTTGTCTCACTAAAAATATTTGTTCAGGGCACATGGATGGCTCAGTTGGTTAAGCATCTGACTCTTGATCTCAGCTCAAGGTCCTACTTAAAAAAAAAATTGGGTCCTACTTAAAAAAAACTGGGTCACCCAGGTGGCCCATTCGTCTAGGCATCTGCCTTCGGCTCAGGTCATGATCCCAGGGTCCTGGGACTGAGTCCTGCATCAGGGTCCTTGCTCAGTGTGGAGCCTGCTTCTCCCTCTGCCTGCCCCTCCCATGCTTGTGCTCTCTCTCTCTTTCTGTCAATAAATAAATAAAATCAATTTAAAAAAAAGAACCACAAAACTTCCCTTCACTTTCAAAAATGTTGCAGTTTGAACAATATATTACATGCCTTCCTAAGTTAGCATTATCGAGAACCTACCCTGTACAGACACGGATGTGGGAATGAATTTGGCTGTGTCATTCTGTCAGCAGAGAGCAGAGAGTTTCCACCAGGGAGTGATATGGGTAGAGCTGTCTGTGAAGGGACCTACATGCCTTTCTTCAGGATTATCCAACCCTGTAGATGTGGATGTCTCTTGTGGTTTTGAATAAAAGAGTGATATGACAAAAATGGTATTATAGGAAGTTTAAATAAGGAATGAATGTTATGGATGAGTAGGCAGTGGCTTTAGCAGCGAGGGTGGAAAGATAGAACAGGTTGAAGCCTCATTACAAGGGGAAATCTTCTGAGACTTAATCATTTGGACTGGCAGGATAGAGGGAGAGCTTGGAATCCGAGAGGTTGCCAGTTTTCTCAGTTGTTTGGTGAAAAAGGAAGATGTCCCTGTTGATAAAACATAAATAATTCAAGAAGAAGGGAAAATATCTTTTACAGGAGGAGGTGATGTGATTTTGGATATTGAATATGAAGGCATGTCACTATATCTAAGCAGAGAGGGCCGATCGCCCATTGGACGTAAGAGCCTGACAGTAGGAAGGCTAGAATTGAGCTTGCAGATTTGGGGCTTTTTTGTGGAAGTAAGATGAAGCCATGCAAGTGAATGAATTCTTGACACAAAATCTTGGAAGAGAACACTGAGCAAAATCCTGACAGGTAGAAGAAATAGCACCAGTGAAAAAAATTTCAAACAAAATACCCCAGAGTCTCGGTCAGAAGGGTAGGGATTCATGGAAACTAAAGGAACAACAGTATTAGTGAGTAATTTCACATGTGGTGGTGAAGTCCAGAGAGGGCCAAGAAGAGGTCACTGGATTTGGAGCTCACGAATGACTTTCAGAACCAGCTTCAGAAGGTTTAGAGTGGGTGGCATGTGAGAACAAGGATATGGCATCTGTAGACTGTTCATATTGGGAGCATGTCAGAGAGACGAGATTCAAAATGTCATGTACAAGGGGCGGAAGAGGCAGGTAAATCTTTGCAAGATACTGGAGACCATGGTTGAGGGCAGTGGATAAAGGAGAAAGTGAATCCAGCGGATGGAGGAGAGATTGAATGTTATATAGAGAGGGAAAGATAATTAGGGAAGATCATTCTAGGGAAGAGTGAAATGAGAAGAGATGAAGGTGTTAGCTCTGGAAAAGGAATAATATTTCTAATGAGACTGGAAAGAAGATGAGAGCATTACTATTATAATAGCAATTTCTATTTATTAACTATCTTCTATAGTCTAAGCTAGAATGTAAGTGTAAACCATTTTGAGGTATTGAGGGGGCTATGGAAGAATTGTGTTAAGACATGGCCTCTTGCCCTCCTGTGGTTTCTATGGGCTAAATGAGGAGAGGAGGCAGAAATAACTTTGTATGTGGCCAGGGAGTACAGTAAATAGACAGCATGCTTTGGATGCCTAGTGATGGCAGTATGAATGAGGATGTGAACGGTCCGTAAAGGCCTGATGTGGATGTTCTGAACTAGGAAGAATGGTTGGGATTTGGATGGGAGGCAAAAGTTGGGAAAACATGTTTCAGGAAAGGAGACTAGCAGATGCAAAAACCAACCATATAGCCACAAAGATTTCTTGATAACTATTGGTTTCCACTGTTCATTTTTTATTTAGTTATAATAATAATAGTAGCAGCTCACATTGAGTATTTACTAGGTGCCAGTCTAAGCATTTTGCATATATTTTTAATCCTCACCACAATCGTTGAGGTACTTACTGTTTTACCCTCATTTTACAGATAAGGAAGCAGAAGGTTAAGTAATTTGTACCAGTTCCCGAAGCTTATGATGGGGGAGCTGGGATTTGAACCTGGACTTTCAGGTTCCAGAGTTTTTACTCTTAACCTCTTCCTTCTTGCCTCTAGAGGACATTGTCTTATATTCAGAAGTAATGGTGGATTTGGTTGAGGTCTAGTTAGAAGTTATGAGGGGTGCCCGCGTGGCTCAGTAAGTTAAGCATCCGACTCTTGGTTTTGGCTCAGGTCATGGTCTCAGGGTCATGAGATTGAGCCCCTCATTGGTCCTACGCTCAGCGTAGAATCTGCTTGAGATTCTCTCTCTCCCTCTGACCCGCCCCCGTTCACGTTCTCTCTCCCTCTCTCTAAAATTAAATAAATAAAAACTCAAATTTAAATAAATAAATAAAATCTTAAAAAAGAAGTTATAGAAAGTTTTGAACACAAAACTGTCATACTTGAATTTTTTTCTTCCTTGAATGAAGAACCACTGGGGTTTTCATCAGGAGCAAAGAGAAGTTATAACTTGGGTATTTTCGAATGATCGAGCACATGACAGCAAGTGACTCTGCAGGACTGGGGAATTTTAGAGGATCTGAGGCAGCCCTTCCCAGCCCATTCTGTACGGAAGACCACACTTCTGTGACACAATACTCTGATAGAATTGTTAATTATCTTCGGAACTTGTGCTCCTTCTTGATCTGTAGCGGTTAATTTACGATGTCATCGTAGTTTTTGAAAGAAGAAAGTGGTTTTTTTGGAAATGGAGTTAAAGAGTTTCTGTTGTGAACTGGTATTAGCTGTGGTGGAAAGACTCGTGGAATTGGAGCTTACATTCCGACGGAGAAGACAGAATGAACATATGTGAATAATATGTAGAGAAAAAAGAGATGCTTTTCCTTTTTTTCTTCCTCTCTCATATTGGTAAGCAATAAAAAATGAAACTCTTAGAGTCTCCCTTGCATAACTGCCAGGAAACACAAGCACGGCAGTTAACATCTGGGCTGTAGCTGTGACTCCAGGATGGTGGGGAGGGCAGAAGACTTGCTGCCCCGAACCTGATTCCGAATCCTAGAGGCTGCAAGGAACATAATGTAGGTCAGTCACCTCATCTTTCTTTTTTTCTTTTAAAGATTTTATTTATTTATTTGAGAGAGAGAGACACAGCGAGAGAGGGAACACAAGCAGGGGGAGTGGGAGAGGGAGAAGCAGGCTCCCCGCCGAACAGGGAGCCCGATGCGGGACTCGATCCCGGGACTCCAGGATCATGACCTGAGCCGAAGGCCGTTGCTTAACCAACTGAGCCACCCAGGCGCCCACCTCATCTTTCTGAGCTTCAATTTCCGTATTTGTAAAGTGGAGATTATAATACCTGTCTCAGCATGCTGCTGGGGACATTAGAGCCGATATGTGCACAGTGTCTAGATGTTTCCAGGTCCATAGTCAGTTCTCAGTCATAGATGGTACACCGTGGGCTTTATCTCCCTTCCCTGTTGCCGTGCGGTAATAATGGTGGAAGGAAATCATCGTTTCCCATTATCTGTAGCCTAGAAATAGGGAGATACATTCAGCAGGAGAGTCTCACATGCAGATGGCATGTGAATGCTTGTACGACCTCACATTGTGTATTCTCTGGAAAGAGTGGGCAAAGGTAAGAACCAGTGGTAACCAAATCGAGGAAAAGAGGAAGAGGAGGGCATTAAACAATTAATAGCCTGTCTAGTAAAAGAGAAAAAGTCTGTGTAAAGTTTAATTGCTCCTGTAGTTTAAACAAGACACTGTAATAGAGGACACTCTTCCTTCAGAGAGAGAAGCTGGCAGCTGAGGGCTTTTGTTTCCTTAGGGAGGAGAACTGTGTGTTCAGTAAATGAGAAATTTGGTTATGAAAGAATTTTGAAAGAATATGAGCCCCAAGCATCACTTCAGGAAAAGCTGTTACCAAAGACCATTGGTATCGCTCTTGGATTTGTCTTGGGTCATTTCCTGTTTAAGGAAGCCACATTCAACAACTTATCTGCGTTTGGGGTCATGGGAATGAGTCAGGGATGTGAGAAGAGGGGATGGAGAGTGCAATGTGGCCTTTAGGATTCCTTCTAATGTGTTGAACGTTATACGTGATATCAGAACAATTCAGACAGATATCTTGTTTCAGAGGCAAATTAGCAAAAGTGTGAAGCTGCTGATCATTCATTCTGCAGAAACTTTGAGGAGGAAGGAAATTTGAGTAGTAGTAGACTCATCATTTAAGAAAGAAAATTGTAATATATAAGCAAATGGTACCTCTTGCAGATGTGCTTTAAGACTTGTAAAAATTAACTTTTTAATTGTAAAAATAACCCATGCCCATTGCCTAGTGGTGCTTAGTGTATGTTAGCCTTCAGAGTAGCAAACTGTTTAATTTTTTTTAAATGGCTTAATTTCTATTTTAATTATTGAGGTTAATACATATTGTGCTTTCTATCTTCATCACACCTGTTGCACACGAGGAACCAGGAACCGTCGTGTGGCTTCAGGCAAATTACTTCCTTTCTATGCCTTGTTTTCCTCTCTGCCTCTTTTGAATCGATTTCTAATTCTAAGGCTTCTCTGAATGGATTCCCTCCTAGCTCCTCAAACCTGTGGCCTTCTCCTTTGTATCATCAGGGTGCTTACTTTGCCACTAGATGGCACTAATGTACCTTTGAACCCAGTCACCTCTGGGTTTTCAGAATCTTGGGTGTGAAGAAGCCTTGGAATTTTTGCTTGATCAAATCCCCATTTAACAATTGGGTGACTGAGACTCAGAGGTTAAGTTACTCAGAGTCTCTTGAATCCCACTCACCCGTCTTCCCCTCTATTCCACTGTTTCTGTAGGGGGCTTTGTGAGGGAAACTCAGAGAGAAACTTCTCAACCATTCTTGTTCTTTGTTAATTATTTTAAAAATATTTTTAGGGGCGCCTGGGTGGCTCAGTTGGTTAAGCGACTGCCTTCAGCTCAGGTCATGATCCCAGGGTCCTGGGATCGAGTCCCGCATCAGGCTCCCTGCTCTGCGGGGAGCCTGCTTCTCCCTCTCCCACTCCCCCTGCTTGTGTTCCCTCTCTCGCTGTGTCTCTCTCTGTCAAATAAATAAATAAAATCTTTAAAAAATATATATATTTTTAAACCATTCTTTAAGTTCATATACCATCACATTCAAAATAAGTAGTTGGCTTCCTTTTGTGTTTCTGTATTGGCTCCCTCAGAGAAAAAAGCTAGACTGTCAGCTTCTAAAAATCATTGCCCTACCAGTAACTAGCCTGCCTTTACAGTTTGCCCTGGAATGAGCCCTACAGGTATCTCAGCCAGCCTCTCTGTCAGACGATCATCTTTCTCCATTCTTGCCCAGGCCCTTTAATAAGAGGTTTGCCTTTCAGCTCGTCCCTCCAACTAAATATGGTTGTCCATTCTTGTGCTTCATCTGTGTCCACTTTCCTAACTGAGAGAGCTTGGGGGGGGGGGGGGTAGATACGCTCCAGTTCTTAAAAAATTGATCTCCTGGGTTTTCCCAGCCCATGTTGACTGTGTTCTTTTATTCCTCTCTCGCTGTATTGGTGGCAAGGATGGTATTGCCATAAATCTTGGCTGTATGTGGGCAGAGTGGTACAGTGGGAGGCATTGTGGCATGTGGAGAAATCGTGGGCTCTGCAGTCCCATTGCCTAGGTCAGGTTTCTCCTCTATCGCTGATGTCCTCTGTGACCCCTCATCATCTCTCTGATGAGGGTGATATTTACTACCTTGCGAGGCTCTTGTGAGGAAGAAATGAGGTAATGTGTGGAAAGCTCCTGGTATCCATTCTTGGCATACATAGTCCATGCTCGTTAAGTGCTCACATTCTGACTGCTGTTGTATATAGTGGAATAGGAGAGACTAGAGCACATGAAAGGTAGGAGCCTAAGGGAGGGTCTCAGCCAGAGGAGCTAGATTTTTTTTAAGATTTTATTTTTAAGTGATCTCTATACCCAACGTGGGGCTCAAAGTCACAACCCCAAGATTAAGAGTCGCACGCTCCACTGACCGAGTTAGCCACATGTCCCAAGGAGCTAGATCTTTACTGAAGAAAGAAGGGAGGGAGGGATGCAAGGTATGCTGGGGTCGATGTCAATGTTCTGGAGAAACAGTGTAGAACTGTGCTGCCCAGTAAGGTGGCCGCTAACCAGTATGGCAGTTGAACACACGTGAAATGTGGCTGAAGTCAAAATTGAGATGTGCCGTAAGTGCAGGCTACATAGCAGATTTCAAAGACTTGGTATGAAAGCAATAAATATAAAATATTTCAATAATTCTGTATACTGATAGCATGTTCCAATGAGACTGTCTGGATTTGTAGAGTTAAATAAAATGTCACTAAAATTAATTTCACCTGTCCCTTTTTACTTTTTAAATGTGGCTTCTAGAAAATGTAATGAGGCTAACATTATATCCCCACGTTGACTGGAAGGTAGAGGTCTTTGGTATTCAAGCATATACAATTTTAATTTGGGGAATCATCTGAGAAGTTTTTCTGAGGCTTTTGATTTTTTCTTTTATGGTGTTCTGTTCTTAAGAGCATGACCTGAATCAAGACGCTGGTCACTATTGGTAGTAATAGTTTAGGTAATAGTTTAAAATGAGAAAAGTAAGAGGTACCAAATGTTCTCCTTAGTCCTCCAAATTCTGAGGACCTCAACGGAAAAGCAAGGTATGAATGCATTATTTATGGCTTAGTGGGTCAGTTACAAGCAATTAGAAGATCTTAGAGTTTGTTTTTTTAAAAGCCATTTCATGGGGCGCCTGGGTGGCTCAGTCGTTGGGCGTCTGCCTTCAGCTCAGGTCATGATCCCAGGATCCTGGGATCGAGCCCCACATCGGGCTCCATGCTCGGCGGGAAGCCTGCTTCTCCCTCTCCCACTCCCCCTGCTTGTGTTCCCTCTCTCGCTGTGTCTCTCTCTGTCAAATAAATAAAATCTTCAAAATAAATAAATAAATAAAAAGCCATTTCATGATTTCAAATAGGGTGTGTGCAAAAGTCATCTCCTATGTAATTAAATCTTATCAACAGATGGAATCCACTAGCAGTTAACGTTCCTAGAATTTTCCTTCAGATGCAAATTATTAAAACAACAACACAAATGACCAAGAGTAAAAAAAAGAGAGAGAGAACCATAATACTATATATCAAATTAAGTCATCTGCCTGATTTCCATTAAATTTATTTTCGTTTTAAGACACTGGTTACAAAACATTGACTTGTTTCAAAACCTTAAAGGTAAATAGTAATCTCATCACCTGCTTGTTTTAGAGCTATGAGTAATTGCTAATTTTAGACATTTGTAACCTTTGTCTTTACAGGTGGATTGAAAAATAAAGCTCGCTATTTACATCTTGAATTTACACTTGCTTTTTCTTTTTTTTAATAACAACACATGTGAAGTAGTTTTGTGGGAAGTTGGTTTGCAGAGAGTAAGCACGACACATGCATTTTAAGAACTTTGAGGGCAGTTGTCATTGTTCTTGCTTTAGTCCCAGGATGAGGTATCCCTCCTTCTAAGTAAACGTGTGATCACAGTTCATTGGATATAAGATGCCATCAGTTGTAACAGGCACATTTATTTTAAGTGCCACCTTGTATAAAAAATAAAATGCCTCCAATAAACTCTGGCAAGCGGTCAGATCTATTTCTGAGATGTTAAATGGTGAAAAAAAATGTGTACCTTGTATCTGATGAAATATGACACACAGATGTTGAAACTTGCACCTTGGTTAGAAGTTAGAGAACTTGGGTCGCCTGGGTGGCTCAGTCTTTAAGCGTCTGCCTTCCGCTCAGGTCATGATCCCAGGGTCCTGGGATCGAGTCCCGCATCAGGCTCCCTGCTCTGCGGGGAGCCTGCTTCTCCCTCTCCCACTCCCCCTGCTTGGGTTCCCTCTCTCAGTGTGTCTCTCTCTGTCGAATAAATAAAATCTTCAAAAAAAAAAAAAAAGAGAGAACTTGTTTTATATATCGTTTATAGGTTAGCATCAGACTTTAGGCCAGCTCAGAATGTATCATCAGTGAGTGTGGTTTGGTCTCTCAATTCTGTAAATAATTGACAGAAGGAAGATGTAATGAGGTCATTTTTCAGTTGCTGGTAGTCCCTTGATTCAAAAAAGTGAACTTCTAACTTTGCTTCAACCTGATTATCTCTAGCATCTCCCCCCTCCCCCCAAACACACACCCAGCCCCTTTTCAGCAGGTACCTACCCCTCTAACAAAATCTGTTCTCCATAAAGGCTCCTGATAGCAGTTATTTATAGCCTCTTGTGAATTCAAGGCAAAGTGTTAAATTGCCCAAGGATGTTTGCTTTCTAAGCCTTATCTCTAATTATCGGCTAAAAATCTTTATCTGCTTAAAAACCATTCAGGCCTCAACTAGCCATATGGATCAAGTTTTGTGGAAATGGCTGGGGGAGGAGGGTGCCTGGGCCGCTTCCTGCGCTGCCTCTGTGGAAGGATCCGGACAGATAACAGAGCACCTCACTTCCTTTCCCACCCTGAAGGGTGCCACCAAACCTGTCCTCCGGCTCTCTGCCTTTGTCCTGGGAGTCAGCGAGCAAGTCAGCTGCATTCTCTTGCCCTTAGTAAGTGTATCAGAAAGGAAAGCAAACTTGACTCCCAACAGCTGGTTTTCTGACTGATTTCATTGAATTTTTATCAGCTTTATCTTCCTTTTGATAGAGGCTATTGAATTTTAAGGAAACACTGTGATATGAAGAATTCTGTTGTAATTTCAATAGCTACTTCCTAATTCACCTGTTTGTTTTTTTCTAAATCTCCCTGCTAACACATCTTACTGACTCAAATCAGGCTTTTCATTTTGAACGGCTATTTGGTAATCCAGATTCTCAGCCTGCTTTCTCCAAATTATTTTCAGGCATGCCTAACCAGAGTTGCTCATGGTTAAACTGAAGAATTGTTTGTGGTCTAACTTAAAGATGAAAGCGAGAGTTTTTCTTCTTCTCAAATTTGTCATACATTTATCAGTTGTGATTTTGCTGATACTTTGCATACTTTGACATAGTTGATACTCAGTCAAAAGGTTAGATTAATCCCACATTCACAGCTCTGGATAGCATTCATGGTGTTTGGCTAACACAAAGAATGGTCTTTCTCGGCAGAAGATGGGCAGGGATACTGCACGTGCTTTTGGTGTTGTATTAGCTTTGAAAATTATATGAAAAAATTCGTCTCTACCACTCAATTTCCTACATGGAAACGAATGTAAAGTGTAAAATAAATATCCTATAGTTGTCTCTATGTGTTTGTTGTCTCTATGTGTTTGAATGACTTTGACCTTTTGTCTTTGCAGCTGGGGGTGTGGTTTTCTCTTGGCTGTGCCTATTTGGCCTTGGAAGACTACGGAGGTTCTGCGAAGGCATTTCAGCGTTGTGTGACTCTAGAACCCGACGTGAGTTTGTTCGGTCTGCTTTCCTTCTCACAGCTCTTTGATATTCTCTAAGTTACTTGGATTGTACTGTAGTTCAGAACAGCAATCCTATGGGTATAGAGTTTCAGTTATACAAGATGAGTAAGTTCTAGAGATTTGCTGTACAACATGGAGCCTGTGGTTAACAGTACTGTGTTGTGTACTTAAAAATTTGTAGAGAGGCTAGATCTCATGTTAAGTATTCTTCTCTCAAAAACAAAACAAAACAGATAAAAGGCAAAAAATTCCAATTTTCTATTATTTTATGTTAAAATAAAAGAACAGCAGTTCCTTTTGCATTGGAAGAAAGTATACCTTTGACAGAAGGTCACACCTTAAGGTAAATGATTTATAAATCTAGAAAGAAGTTTCTTCTTATAATAGCTAAGTTATTCATGGAAATAATTTTGATACAACAGTTTTTTAGTTAAAATTATACTTAACTGAAGTACATAGCAAAATGTCATCTGTTTTGTCATTCAGTAACGTGTGCTGCCTATGCTAATTGCCTTCTTAAAAAGTTCTTTTTATTTATAGTCTTTTAATATTTAATAGTTTTACTGAGATGATAAATAATTCACATCCCATAGAGTTCCTCTATTTAAAGGGTACAATTCAGTGATTTCTTAGTATATTCAGAATTGTGCAACCATCACCACAATCAATTTTAAGAACATTTTATTGTCATAAAAAGAACCCCCTTGTACTCATTAGCAGTCACTGCTCATTTCTTCCAAACACCTTCCACTCCCCACCCTCCACCTCCTGCCCCAGGCAACCACTAATGTATGTTCTGTCTCTAGATTTGCCTATTCTGGACATTTCATATAAATGGAATCATACGCTATGTGGTCTTTTGTGGCTTGTTTCACTTAGATCAATGTTTTCACAGTTCATCCATGTTGTTGCCATGTATCAGTACTTCGTTCCTTTTTATGGTCAAATAATATTATTTTATGTGGGCGTATCACACGTTACTTATTTGTCCATCAGTTGATGGACATTTGGATTGTTTCTTTTTGGCTATCATGAATTAGATTGCTGTGTACAGTCATTTACAAGTTTTTGTGTGGACATACATTTCTATTTCTCTTGGGTATGTACCTACTAGTACAGTTACTGGGTATGGTAGCTCTGTGTTCAAAATTCTGAGAAACTGCCAGACTGTTTTTCTAAATCACCATTTTACATCCCCACCAGCAAATGTGTGGGGTTTCCAGTTTCTCAACATCTTTGCCAGCACTTGTGATTACCTTTCTTGTTGATTCGAGTCATCCGAGGAGGTGGCATCTTGTGGTGGTTTCGTTTTCCATTGCCCTGTTGGCTAGTGATGTTGAGCATCTTTCCATGTGCTTATTGGCCATTTGTGTCCCATCTTTGGAGAAATGTTTATTGACATCCTTTGCCCATTTTTAAATTGGTTTAGTTGTCTTTTATGTTGAGTTGTAGGAGTTTCTTTATACATCCTAGATAGAAGTCCTCATGTGGATATATGATTTGAAAATTTTTTCTCCCATTCTGTAAATTGTTTTTCACTTTTGAAAGTGTCTTTGAAGTACCACATTTTTTAGTTTTGATGAGGTCCAGCTTACCTGTTTTTTCTTTTGTTGCTCATGTCTTTGGTGTCATATCTAAGAATCCATTGCCAGATTTAAGGTCATGAAGATTTACCCCTGTCTTTTCTTCTAAGAGTTTTATTGTTTTAGCTCTTACATTTATGTCCAATCTGCTGTTAAATCTATTCATTAAACTCATCACACTACATGTGGTGGCGGATGTTGACTAAACTTACTATGGTGATCATTTCATAGTATATACATATATTAAATCATTATGTTGTACACCTGAAAATAATCTAATATTCTTTCTCACTTTAAAAAATTTACACATCATTTCAGATAATGTAATTTCTTTAGTTCAAAAACTTTCATTTGGTCCTTTTTTATAGTTTTCATGTTTCTACTGAGATTCCCAAGTTGTTCCCTTATTATGTTCATGTTTTCTTCATATCTTTGTTTGTATTTATAACAACTGTTTTCAAGTTCTTGTATCTTGTTCCAACATCTCTTTCATTTCTGTGTCTGTCTCTATTAACTAATTTTTTCTTTGGTTATGGATGAATTTTCTTGTTCGTTTGCATGTCTACCAATATTTTTTTATTGTATCCTACACATCGTGGATGCCGTGTTGTTGAGTTTCTGGGCTTTGTTTTCCCTTAAGGAAGATAGAGCTTTATTTTGGCATTAGGCTGATTTACTCGTGGATCAGTTTTATTTTAAACTTTGTTAGGGTGGGTCCTGCATTGTCCTTATTCTAGGGATGTAATCACCCTTCTTTTAAGGTATAAGCTTTTGGTAGTTGCACTTAATACCATTTGTGAACAATAAGAGTTCTCCACTCTGGTTGGTTGGAACTTGACTAGCTCTTAGCATTGTGTGACCTCCAGAATTTCCATTCAGCTCACGGCTTTCTGGTAGTTGTTCTCTGCCTGGCCTCAAGAAGTTTTGTCCTGTACATGTATAGCTTAATATTCAGCCAAGGGCTTAAGGAGATGCTTATTGAGGTTTCCCCGAGCTTATTCTCTGCACAGATCTCACTTCCCTGTTTTTTTGCCCTGCAAGTTCTGGCCAACTTTTGAGCCCTGAACTCTCATCTCTTTCTTAATCCCAGTAAGACTTGCTGCTTCATTTGGTTTCTACCTCTCTGTGCTGAGCCCTGAAAGTGCCTCTAGATGGAAGTGTAGGTTGATTGTTGAGACATCTCAGTTTACCTTCTTTTGAGGGTCACAGCCCCATGCTGTTTGTTGTCTGACTTTTCAAAAACAGTTCCCTATATTTTGTCCAGTTTGTAGCTTTTTATGGTAATAAGCCTAGTCTAATACTAACTGTGCTATGTCTGCAAGCAGAGGTCCATTGCCACTTACTTTTTAAAACGTGCATATGAACTTGAAAACTGTATACTCTCTATTTTATAAAGAGCTGAACAAAAAGGAACAAACATAATTCATATCAACATTTATGTAATGACTTAAATTTATTTTGTCATGCATAGAGGAATAGGTAGAGAAATACGTTTGATTGATGAAATACGTAGAAATAACACTGGAGAACACATACTCCTTTCTTCTCCTGTCTGATGAAGGATGATGGTAAAATAGCAAAGGCTTTTAAAATATGAAAAACAGTATTCTGCATCACCTTGGATTTGTAATAAATCTATATATTGTATAAATTGTATTGCAGATTGTCCAGTTACTTTGGAAATCTAAATTTGGGAATAAAATCTTAGCTAAATTCCAGATTAGTACTATAATAGTTATGTCAGTTTGTTGACTATTTTTGTTTTAAATTATGAAAGTTAAATTTAATTTATTTAATTTTCTCATATACCTTGAACATACCTTATTGAAAATTGTGATTGGAAGGAGCACCTCCTGCACTAGAAAATATGTTATACTTTGGGTTGTAGCGATTATTTTACCTAAATGAGAATAGTCTATAACTGAGTTCTCTGTCATTTCAGAATGCTGAAGCTTGGAACAACTTATCAACTTCCTATATCCGATTAAAACAAAAGTAAGTACATCAAACAAATATGAAGAACTCAGTTTCCAAAATGAACAAGATTTTCTTCCACTGAACTTAGTGCCTTTATTCCTTTTCCCCTTGCCCATCCATACCTTTGAGTTAGGATGACTTACTATAGCCATTTGAATTCTAAATGTAATTTATTTTTTGAAAACATTTACTGTGTAATAAAATAAGAACTATTACTTGGAATCTTTATTTGATACTGAAGTTTTGCATCCTAAATTCCATTATACGATGAGAGCATGCATGCCTTTAGTTGGTCAACTCAGTTGATAGATTCTTACTGATTGCTTGCTTGCTGTGTACAAGGTATTACTGAGAAATATAAATATAAACCAATGTCTTCAGGAATTGTAGATTTAAAAAATAAAATATCAGGCTGTATTATTTTAAAAATTGATCAGCATTAGAAGTAGTATGTGGTAAATATCAAGTGGGAAATCCAAGGAGAGCTATAATAACAGTAGGTGATATTTGTAGAACACTCATTCTATGCCAGACACTCTGTGTGGGTCTCAGAAGAGAGAAGGATCATGGTCCTGATTCAGGAATGCTTCTTTTTTTTTTTTTTATTATGTTATGTTAATCACCATACATTACATCATTAGTTTTTGATGTAGTGTTCCATGATTCATTGTTTGCATATAACACTCAGTGCTTCTGACAGAATGCTGGACACAAGCTGAAATTGGAAGAATGGGTAGAGGGGACAGAGGAAGGCCTCTCTAGCGAGGGAAATGTGATCATATGCAGAGCAAGTAAACTACACCAGCTATAGATTATAGTGAGGTCTGTAGGAAGAGAGAAGGTTGGAGTCAAATTGCAGTGTGTTCTGATGATCTGACTAACAAGTTGAGACTATCCTGTTGGCAGTGAGATGCCTGCACTTTCAGTAGGGGCAATTTCATGAAGAAAGAAGCTTTTGGGGAAGATTTATCTGGTGGCAGTGTGAGACAGACTGGAGAGGAAACTGGGGGCTGGGAACCCAGTCAGGAGACAGCTGTTGTAACAGTCCAGGCAGGAGATAACTAGCCTGGAAAAAAAAGGGCACATGCCAATTTATAAAGGGGACAACCAACTGGCCTTATTGACTGGCCATAGAAAGCCAAGGAAAGGAAAGGGAAGAGACAAGGATTGCTATTGCCAGAGTTTTAGCAAATGAAGGAAAGGATGGATCTGTTTCCATTTTCATTTGGCCTTATTTTCAAGCCTAATTTAATTTTTCTTTGTGGATTCACAAGATACTTCTGAAGATATCATTAAATCCACATTACATTGAAATACTTCTGCTGCTCTTGGATGACAAACTACATAAAGAAAGTACTGTTTTTTCTACTGTGTGCTTTGGAAAATAATATTATGTTCTTGATTGCAACTGATTGTGTTAAAATTCCCTAGGGACCTTTTGGTTTAAAGCAAGGGGCAGGGGAAATCCCTGTCATAGTTATAGAGTGATCTCAGTGGGTTTTTCTGGTAACCCTGATAATTTTGTATATAGTGAGGCTCTTGATACTCTACCTCGTTTTCCAGCCCATTAACCCTAAGAATTCCACTTTCTCTCGTAGGGGTCCTGCACATTGTTCAACTTCTATTTGGCGCTTTCTTGTCTTCCTGCCACTCCACAATTGGTTTTTGTGTAAAAGTGGGGTTGTAAGGTCAAAGGTGAATCGCTGCTTTATTCTTGCCCTTTTGCTCTTTCCTTTCTTTGCTGCTGTTCCAGTCATAGCTCATTTTTGACTCATGAGATTGTTACTTCAGGTATAAATTATGACCACTCCTCTCAAAAGAATCCATGCCTAAAAGGTACCCTTTAAACCATCTCGTCCGTCCCTTTGCTCTCCTGGGGTTCTTCACTAACATACCTTCTTTGCTGTTTCATCTGATTCCCCAGGCATCACACCCCTGCCAGTCCTTTGGGAAAATCTCCCATCTTTCTCTGAAACTTTCATAGCAGTGTCACAACCATTGTGGGCTCGATAAGTGAATCCTGAACTGAAGATCCTTATGAAGAAGCCACACTTACGAAAAAAGATTCATAGAAAAAACTTTGAGGCCAGGAGATTGTGGGCAAAGGATGAGAGGATATGTAGGACAGAGGATAATCCTCTTGCCTGGGTTGCTGCCTGTCAAGTTCTTTTCCAGCAGGCCGACCTTACCCACCCCCATGCAGGTGGGAGAACTGCAGTCTCAGTCTACCACTGCTGAAGGCGGTCGCTATTATGTGGGAGGTGGGCGTAGGGAGTGGAACCAAGAAAGGGAAAAAGACACCACACACACACACACACACACACACACACACACACACTCCCAAAACAATTTAAGGCTGAATTTGAAGAAGGAAGGGTTACAGCAAGGGTACCTTCATTTTTAACTCTAAAAGGAAGGGATAAGTGAATCAGTACGTTCCATAACAACTTTAGGCAAATTGTTTAATGTAGAGAATAAAAAATTAAACTGCAGTGAATTGGCTGCTAATGAGAAGACAAAAAGGACTTCATTATAAGGACGTTATTGTGATTGGTACCATAGGTATATTAGAAATTGATTAAATCCTTCAGGGAGTAATTCTCAGAGCAACGGCCTGGGATGACCAGAAGAATCTCCATTATCCCCTCCAAAATTTGCCTTAAAAGTCATGGAGGAGGAGATGCCTTGCTGTAACATGGTGGGGCTCGGCAAGGAAACGGAGGTAGACCTTGTAGTCGTAAATTAACAAACTCAAAATGGCTTTGGAAAAGGAGATTGATAGCATACACTTGAAGAAGGTTACTGTAATTGTCCAGTAAAATATTTATGATCCATAAAGGAACTATAGTCTTATCCAGACAGGGGAGGAAAGCATTAAGCATCTTTTTGTTTGCTGAGATTTTTAACTTATAGAAAAGGTGACATGAAGTTCTGTTGATTTCCTTGTCAGTATCAAATTTTAGTAGTCTTTTTCTCTTTTCTGAAGTGGCTTGTATAAGACAAAGATTCCTTGATGGTTTGGTATACCTTTTCTGTAAAACTGCCTAGCTTTGTTTTAATTTTAATTGATTTATTTGGCTATTTCTTTAGGTCATTTGTATAATTTATTCATAGCATTCTCTTATGATTTTTTTTCCAAAAAATTACTAGTCTTATTTGTGCCATTTTCTTTTATTCTAAATGGAATTTAGTTACACATTTGTCTGTTTCATTTTTTTTCCCCAAAAGCTAGCTTTTGGTTTTGTTAATCATTTAGCTTTCTTTATATTTATTAGTTTCTTCTTTCTTGTTTATTTGGTGTTTTTCTACAATGTTAAGTTAAATGTTTTCACTGATTGTCATTTTTTTGTAATAAGTGCATTTAAGATCACAAATTTCCCTCTAAAAATACTGCTTCAGCTATATCCTGCAGATGGTGATATATAGTATTTTCATTAAGTTCTAAATATTTTTTATTTTCTAATATGAGTCTCCTTGTTCCCTCACTATGGTTTCTTTTTTCTTTTTTTTTTTTTTAGGAGTGCATCTTTAAGTTTCCAGGCATATAATTTTTTAGCTATTTACTGTTGATTTCTTATTTAATTTCAGAGAATATGTCTGTTATACTTTTTTTACACAAACGACTGGTAATTTTTGTTCTCAATAATTAGTTAAATGTAATGACATATTTCATCAATTTCTGTTCTCACTGTTGATCATTTATTGTATCCCTTTCTTTCTGTCTGAATTCCCTTTTATTTTTGCAAGAGAGGGTCTCTCAGTAGTTCTTTTGTTTGGGCCAGTAGATGATAAACTTTCTTAGTCTTTGTACATCTCAAAGTGTTTGACTTTGCATTTACTCTTGAATGGTAAGTTTAGCTGGTTATAATATTTTAGGCATGACAATTATTTTCATACAGTGCTTTACACGTACTATTCTGTTGTCTTCTACATCTTTTGTTACTAATGAAATATCTGCTGTTCTCATTGTCATTCTTTTGTAGGTTTTAGGATTATCTTTATGTTTTGCAATTTCATACAATATACCTAGGTGGTTGGTTATCTTTACTTATAATGTTGGGTACAAAAATATACTTTTGATCATAGAATTAGATCTTTGTTGTCAGTTGTGGGAAATGCTCAGCTTTATCTTTTCAAATACCTTGTCCTGACATTTTCTGCATCTGTTTACTGTGGCATGTCTATCAAATGTATGTTTGAACCTTACCTCTCATACTTTCCTCTCTTTATTGCTCTTTTATTTTTTAATCTGAATTCCTTGTGGATTCCTCACTATTGCTTTCTAGTTAATCAGTTCTCTCCTTGTGTGCAGTCTAGTTTTTTGTCACCTATTGAGGTTTTGTTTGTTTGTTTGTTTAAGTGTCTCTTTTAATTCCAAAATTTCCAGTTGGTTTTTTATTTACATCTCCCTGTCCTTGTTTCATTTCTACCTGTTTTTGTTGTGCAATTTCTTGCTCCTTTAAAATTTTTATTTTATTTATTTATTTATTTATTTTTAATTTAAGTTCAATTAATTAACTTACAGTGTATTATAAGTTTCAGAGGTAGAGTTCAGTGATTCATCAGTCTCATATAAGCTCCTTTTAAATTTTAAAAAATTTTGTAGGGAGATTTGAAGTGATCTGGGGTTGTTTGGGTCTCAGATTCTATTTATTAACATGAATGACTAAGGACTGACAGGAAGTTCACATTAGCATTTTATACCTGAAGCTATGGTTTCTTTAGCTATGATTATTCATTATTATTCTCTTTAAAATCTGACCTTCAATAGAGTAAAAGCTTTTAGAACTTTACAAGAAGCCCTTAAGTGCAACTATGAACACTGGCAGATCTGGGAAAACTACATTCTCACTAGCACTGATGTTGGGGAATTTTCAGAAGCCATTAAAGCCTATCACAGACTCTTGGACTTACGAGACAAATACAAAGATGTTCAGGTAAGATATTCATATTTTGTTTTTTCAACTTGTGATTGATGTTAATGCTTGATTATATGATTGTGATATTGACTAAATATGCATTTGGTTTTGATTCTGGTTTCTGGCACAGGGCTCCAAAAACCTTTGGAATTTCCTAAGCGAAGACAGCCATAAAGGTGTCTTTTGTTGTGTTAATGAGGTGACTTTTGGAAAGCACCTAAGGATGGGGATGGTTGCCAGGGTGTCAACCATGCGATTAGAGGGTTGGAACTTTCATTCCCATAACCTCCACTCCTCTCCCCTCACGACCTCCTGGGAGAGGAGAGGGTATGGAGATTGAACTCCATCACCAATGTGGCCAGTGATTTAATCAGTCATGTCTATGTAATTGAGCTTGCATAAAAACCCAACAGGATAGGGTTCGAAGAGCATCTGGGTTGGTGAACACGTGGAGATGCAAGGAGAATGGTACACCCCGAGAGAGCGTGGAAGCACTGTGCCCTTTCCCACATACTTTGCCTTATGCACCTCTTCCATCTGGCTGTTCCTGAGTTACATCTTTTTATAATAAACCAGTAATCTAGTAAGCGAAATGTTTCTTGGAGTTCTGTGAACTTACTGCTCTAGCAAATTAATCAAACCCAAAGGGTGGGGTTTGGAACCTCCAATCTATAAAGCACAGGTGACAACCTGGACTTGTGACTGGCTCTGGAGTCGGGAGGAGGAAGGATTGACAGTCTTATAGGACTGAGACCTCCGTCTGTGGGATCCAATGCTATCTGTAGGTAAATAGTGTCAGAATTGAGTTGGTAGTGTGGGGAACCCCCCAACCCTGCACGCGTGTGTGTACATGCACATGCACGCACACACACAGGTCAGAATTGGTGACCAGAATCACCTGAGTGATACAGATTTTTCCTTGACTACACACAGGAAAATTTTGTTAAACACATGTGATATGTAAAACGAGCAGTTTTTTTCTCGAGTTGAATATTCTTCATTAAATATTCTGGCATTCCAATGTCAAATATGTTTGTGCAGTTATAGACTGAATGTTATTGTGACTCAGTTAAGAATATTTGATATGTGGTTTACGTACATACAGTCAGCTTGCAGAAATGAAATAGAATGATGTTTGTGTGATTTATTGCTTTGGTTATCTCAATGTAATAGCTGGAGTAAGTCCCATACTCATTTACTCACTCATTGAACAAGCATTTACTGCATACTTTCAGATGTTTTGAACAATATAGAAATGAAGACTAACATTTTCTTTGCAGTGTTTAGTGAAATGGTCCTCTTGGTAAGATGAAGTCAGAATGGTTAAGTCTAACACTGTACAAAAAATATTAGATCCTTTCAGAAAACACAGGAGACTTGAAGCCATTGTGTTTGTCATCTTGTGGTTGAACTGTGGTTGAAGATTGTACAAGGACAAGGCTGTGCAGAAGCCTATGGGTTACAAAGTCAGGGGACTTGAAAATATAACACTTTATTTGCATTAATCAGCACGTGCTATTTAAAATGATGCAGTTGAAATTATGAAAAAACAAAAATAACATCTAATATATGATAATACCTTACTATTTTTATGTCCTATTGTCTGTACTCCAGTTACTCCAAAATTTACCTTATTTGGGCCCTGTCATACAGCGCCAGCCCTCAACCTGGATGCGTGGTCTTGCAAGCTCAGCCATATGACTGGCCACGTTACTTCAAGGCTCAGGTTCTGGGCCATTCACGTGAAAGAACTTTGGCTTCAAGTAGAAAGATATACCTACTTCCAGGACATATGTTGACCTCTTCGAATCAGCTTTCTTTTTCTTTTACTCTTCTTTCCTTTCTAAATATTATACATTGACCTTCCATTATGGAAAGAAGGGACTTGAATTCTATAGCATAAAGATCAATTAAAACGTGAATGGAGGCATAGCTGAATTTTACATCCTAGAGAGGATAGGAGCCCTAGCAAATCTATTTGCATGGTTTCCTGCCAGTCCTGTAAACAGAGCTGAAATTCTCTGTGGAGGCAGTTCTTCTCTTCTACACTTCGCCTTTGGACAGAGGGTACCAATGAGGCTTTGAACAGATCTTGGTATGTTACCAAACCACTGAGGATAGGGCAGAGATTCCAAAGTGCTTACCTCCTGTTTACTTCAACTGTAATTTTTAAAAAAGATCCTTCTTTACTAGAAAGCATTCTGAAGCCCGTTCCTAAAGTCTCAGAGAGAATGTAAATAGTTTACATTGGGAGTTTATTCCATTTTATACTTGAAATAAATTCTGGGTTCTTTTTCTTTCACATTTTAAAAATGTGCGCAAAACATTCAAATCCAACACTCCTCATTTAGACACCACCGCTGGCTCAAAGCCAGCACTCTTTAGAATTGCAAACCGGCAGAGTAGACTCCTAGAGGAGTCCTGTAGGCTTGGCTGAAGAAACCACACATGCATCAGAAGGGAGTGTGAAGCCCCCCTCGTGCCTCATAAGACCAGAAGGGTTGATTCTCCCAAGTTGTTGCCCTGCTGGTGTTGCTGCTGGAGATGTCTTGTCTGCCCGAGGTGTCTTAGAATTGACTCCTTGGTCAGTCTGATCCCATTAATCTTCTATCGTGTGTCCCCGGTTTCTAACTGATCTGCTTTTCTTTTGATGCGAGTGGGAGTTCTCCTCCGAATCCAAATTTTAACTCACAGCAATCCTTCAGACCTGCTAAGGATTAGTAATAATTGACTTACCGGATTGGCTTTTTGGATTTTCCTGAGAAAATCCTGATCATCCTTCTATGCTTGGCACCCTTGGAGTTGGTTTTATATAAGGAACCCAGCTGGCTGGGTCTAGGCCCCTCTTCCCTGAGAGATGGACTTGGGTGGTTATGGTACATGAGCATCAAAGGGGGCGTCTTTTCTGTTTTATCTCTCACTTATTCTCCTGTGCTTCTCAAGGCCCATAAACCAAGTCAAAGTGGGACGTGGTAGAGTCATCATAACTAACATTTATTCAGGGCTTGCTGTGTGCCAGACACTATTCTAAGCACTTGACGTGGATTAACTCAGTTCTCACCATGGCTCTGTGGGATAGATTTGGACATTCATAAGCTATGTTGGACTCTGGAACATATGTATGTATCTTCCCCTGCGTTTTAAGGAAACTAATGCTATCAAACAAAATAACTGTTCAAAGATTATTCTGAAAAGCTGTTGCTTCCACATGAATAAAGAGTTATAAAATCATCAAGATATTGCTGATTTCAGTTGACTTAGGGGTATCAAGTATGCCAAATCATCCAACTATCTTGTACCCGAGAGGCCTGTATTCCAAAAGAAAGGCAAGACAAAATGAAACAGTTGCTTTACTGAAGATAATGATTTAGAGTAAAATAGGTTCAGCCTGGATCATTCCAGTCTCTTGTAATTAAATTAGCTGGAAATGTATTGAGAATCTTAAGTGTTTCTTCTGTCCTACTGTTCTCCCACCACTCCCAGCTTAGGAGTCTCCTTCTCTCTCAGGATGGAAAAAAAATTCTTGCACATGTCTAGAATAATACTGCTGTATTTGAGTATCTGTAAGTGTATGGGGAGAGAGGTGATATTTAGAATAATGGTAGTCAGAGTGACAGATACCAAGGAGAAAACGCTGGCAAAAATAACCTGTTTTTAGTTGACTCTAAAGATGAAATTTTCAGTTGTTGATTTGGCACGTTGTATACTGAATCCAGTTCATTGGAATTGTAGGAACACAGGCTTAGAAATCTTTCAGTAGCCTTCCCTGAGAAAGAATAAAGAGACTCACACAATAGTTTTTATTCTAGGGAATTCTAGGCAATTCTCAGTCACTACAATTCATTTTGAAGTAAAAATGTGTTTTTCTTAAGTTTTTAATGAAGAACTAAAGAGGAAGCAAAGCTTAATTAATGTAAAGAATGATTCTATAAAAAAGGATTACTTTTTTCTTTCAATTTATCCAACCTTAATTCTGAATGCATAGAGATGCATTTTGAGCATTTTTCAGAAAAGGAAAAAAAATGGTCTTAAAAAAATCCCCAAAACTTCTCCAGACATGAATTGAGATGCTTTGATTGAACTTTTATCTTAGATTTTTCAAACCTCTTTTGGTGTTCATGGAGCTTTTCACTCCTTCCAGCAAATCTAGTCATGAGGAATTTCTACCCATGGAAAAATCATGGTCTGATTCCCATTTAAAATTCTAATCCTGAACTTAAGTGACAATTTTTTGGTTTTCTAGAGAAAATTATTAGGATTTAGTTTAAATTTATGGCCAGCTAAACAACAAGTGTTGGCAAGGATTCAGAGAAAAAGGAACCCTCGTGCACAGTTGGTGGGAATGCAAGCTGGTGCAGCCACTCTGGAAAACAGTATGGAGGTTCCTCAAAAAGTTAAAAATAGAACTACCCTGTGATCCAGTATTTGCACTACTGGGTATGTACCCTAAGAATACAAAAACACTGATTCAAAGGGATAGATGCAGCAATGTTTACTGCAGCATTATTTACAATAGCCAAATTAGGGAAGCAACCCAAGTGCCCATCGATAGATGAATGGATAAAAAAGATGTGCGCGTGTGCACACACACACACTGGAATACTATTCAACCGTAAAAAAGAATGAAATCTTGCCATTTGCAAAAACATGGGTGGAACTAGAGAATATAATGCCAAGTGAAATAAGCCAGTCAGAGAAAGACAAATACCATATCATTTCACTCCTGTGTGGAATTTAGGAAACAAAACAAATGAACAAAGAGAAAAAACGGGACAAACCAAAAAACAGCCTCTTAACTATAGAGAACAAACTGATGGTCACCAAAGGGAAGGTGGGTGGGGGATAGGTGAAACAGAGGAAGGGGATTAAGAGTACACTTACCGTGATGAGCACTGTAATATGTGGAGCCGTTGAACCCCTGTAATGTACACCTGAAGCTGTGTAACCTTGTGTTTTAACTACACTGGAATGAAAATAAGTTTTAGACAGTTTTTGGCTAGCTAGTATTTTAACCTAGTTTTCCTCTAATTCTTCCTTTGTTCCTCAAATTCAGAATATGAAACTCACCTCCTTTTGTACAGTAGTATTTCATCTGCACATGAATATTTCAGTGAGTTTGAAATTAGTTTCTATAAAAGATCAGTGATTTTAGAAACAAGGGCAGCTTTGGGGTTCTTGAGACTTCCCTCCTGTACCCCCACTGCCACACACAGAAGCCCCAGGAACTGTTCCTGTTATGAGAAATATTGCTTGTCAACAGAGCACTTTGAATGGCACTTCTGAAGACGTCCTAAAGCTCTTAGCTTAATGTTTACATTTGGATTTGGAGAAGTGTTACTGAGAACATAACATCTAGATACCCAGCAACTTGGTCAGGCTAAATTATCATCTGTAACACCCTACAAGGGAGAAATAGCCACAGTGAGATAATGTGTCAGGACCTGTTAATACCTTTCCTTGCAAGTGTCTTAGAATGTTGATGGCAATGTTTAGTGTTTAGTGGGTGTGAGGAGACTCGCTCTGTAGTGATGTAATCACCATGGAAGGAAAGTCTTGATGGCTAGTGAGGGGCTTGGTCATATTTAGCTTCACTGACTATTTCTGTCTGTCATCATGCTTTATTACAATTAGTCAGTGTGGACTGAAACAATTGATAGGTTGTCTGGCATATTTTTATCTTGGCTAAAGAAATTTTACTTAACGCTACAAGTTTGGCAACAGGTGTCTTTCAAAAACTGATATTCTTATGTTTGACACTACCTGACCTCATTCTATTTTAGTTTGCTTAAAATTTTATTTGTTTGTTTGTTTCTATTTCTTTATAAATGTGATTCTTGTCATTTTAATTGTTTCTGTTGTGTGTGTGGATATGTGTGTAAATTTATACTCCTTTTAATACAGTAAGTTAGCTACAGTTATTCTGTATTTTTCAGTGTTTGTACTAAAAGGAGTACTATCTGTATCACTTTCTCCTTTTTCTATATCCTAATTTTGACTCATGCATAGCCTAGTAAAACTCAAGAATGCTTTTTTTGCCATAGTACATATCTATATTTATGTCTAGGTTATATATATTTTAGTTACAATAAAACAAAATTTCATATTCCCGCATAATTAGTCTCTGTTCAATTTTCCAGGTATTTACTATTGTGAATAATGCCATGGGTATCCTTATAGATAAATCCTTGTGTATAGCCATGCTTCTTTCCTCAGGGTAAATTCTAATGTTGATTTGTTAGTTTTCTTCTTTTTTCTTTTTCCCCTCCCTCCCCGCCCCCCCCCTTCTCCTCCTTCTTTGATGACTGGGGCAATCATTTCAGGAAAAGAATTTAAGTACTGCAGTATTACACCCCATTTGCTATTTATAAATGGAAGAGGAAGGGAAGGGGATTAACATATATTAAGTGCTGACTATGTTTTTGGCACTTACCACGCGTTATCTTTTATAGGGCATTCAGTATTTTCAGGTGGATACTAAATATTTCTCATTTTCTATGTTCTTATAGAGCCAACACCCAAAACAGATAACGGTACATTTTCATCACCACAGGAAGTCCTCTTAGGCCCCTTTCCAGTCCATTGTACCACCACCCTCCCCGCCCCCACCCCCACCCCCCCACCCCCGCCCCGGCCAAGCAACTGCTTTCTGATTTCAGCGCCATCGTTTTTTTGCTTTTACTTCAGTGTCATATACAGAGAATCATAAGCTGCGTGTACTTTTCTATTGATGTTGTTCTTTGTGTGGATTTCCTTTTGGTGTTTTCTTTGGGAGGGGGGAAGACAGTGTTGACGGGCAGTGGGGCACGCTGCCAGCCACACTGCAGTCCTGGGGTGAGTGGTGGCTAGGTGTTACCTGAAAGAAAAGAGGGGAGGGGATGGATATATATTACACAAATTATAGCTGTAAAGTTGGTATTATTTCCGCTTGATTGCTGAGGTATCTGTGGCTCAGCAAGGTGAACTGATAAGGGTGATATTTCAGAGTGAGCAAGTGGTAGTAAAGCCAGGACTTGAAGCCTAAAGTCTGGTCTTTTTAACCTAAAAGCCTGGGCATGCCTTTTCCATAATGGAAGACTTTTTTTTTTTCCCTGAAGAAGTGAAAAAGCAAATACTAAACTGCCTACCTCGCTGTGATAACCAAGGTTTGGGGAAGCTAAGGGTCAGGGTTATCAGGCCAGGAAACAGAGCAAGTTCTGTAAAGAGCTCCAAGTGGAGCAGGGAGGTAGCCAAGCCGGGAGGCGGAAAATGGCTTCACTCCTGGCCTGGAGCCCTCCTGGAAGTTTTTATAACTGGCCCTCAGGCAATCCCATTCCTTCCTGCTTTGAAGACCTCCAGAATTCAGAGGGCCAACACCTTGTGCTTTCAGCCAAGATTTTGGTGACACTTGGCCAAGGATTTAAGGTTAGTGTTGGGAACGGGGATAGTTAGGTCTTTCTCTTTGTGGAGATTCTTCAGCATGTACATTGGAATCACTGTTCTTCCATGTGAGGAAACGGGAACTCTCTTTAGGGGCTGGAGGTGGCTCCCCACAGGTTATTCTCTGCAGCTGCATCCCCTAGGCATGGTCTGGGATGGAGGTGAGAAAGACTCAGGATAGAGAAAGTTCTTATCACCTAAATGAATGAGAGATGTGGTTGAGGGATTAAGAGGTCATTGCAGGGCATCTTGGCCTGGTATTTGTTCGGGGAGGATGTGAGGAACTACAGGGCTGTTTATATTGATGAGAATGAAATCCCTCTGAGCATCCAGGTTTAAAAAATATACTTAGATTATTTTATGATACATCAAATGAATTCCAAATGGACTATATGCAAACTATTTTTTTATCTCATAAAACAATCAGGAATAGAAGTAGATACTTCCCAAATTTTCTGAACTTTAAAGCAATAAAAGAAAACTTGAAAGAATTTTTATGACCACATTTAAAAAGTATGTGACAGAATATTTGTAACAAATAGGAAAGATAAAAAGCTAATAATACCCTTATTATATAAAGAGTTAACATCTGCTACAGGAATGAAATGTGACAGAACAGAGCATTCAGAAACAGACTCAAGTAAGTATGAGAATGTGGTCCATGATAAAGATGACATTTTAAGTCTGTGGGATAAAAATAGAATATTCAATATGTCTTGGAATAGTTGGCTAAGCATTTGGGATAAAAACACTAAAGCTCTGCTTCACTGCTTACACCAAAATAAATTCAAGTGGATCACATATTTAAATTGGAGTGCCTTGAGAAACAGGATTACGTTGTAGGTATGAGCAGAGCTTCTGGAGTTAGGCCCGTCTCCAGCCCTGCGACCTTGGGGAACTTAATCACTTTGTGCCTCACTTTTGTAAGATGGAGATGAAAATAGGACCTGCCTCCCAAGGATTGTTGTGAGGAGTAAATGAGTTGATCCCTGGAAAGGGCTTGGAACAGTGCTGGGCACATACAGGTGTTCTAAGTGTGGCTGCTTTCATCATCATCATCACCGAAAAAGTTAAAACTATAAAGGCAGTATGGCAAAGATTGTTTATAAGCTTGGGGTTGGAGAAACTCTTTTTATCATGACACAAAAGCCATACCCCAGGAAGGAAAAGTTTGAGAGATTCGATATTTGAAACTTTTACGTGTGGGGAAAGAATGCCATCGGGGTGGGGTGCCAGAGGTCACCATCCCTAGAAGGGATAGGCTGTGAGGTGACAGCCATTCATTTAGTGCTTCCTGAACTGAACCTGGAAGATGATGAGGAGAAGCTGGGCAAGTGCCCTGGGGAGAGACCGTCTCGGTGATTTCGGTGTTGTCTGGGTCTTTCTGCTCGAGACTCCTGGATTAGTCTCCTGCGGCTGCCCTAACAAGTCACCACAGACTTGGTGTCTTCAGACAACAGAGTGTATTCTCACCATTCAGTTCTGGAGGCTAGGAGGCCGAAATCAAGGTGTTGGCCAGGCCGTGCTCCCTGTGAAGGCTGTGGGGCACAATCTTCCCTTGCTTCCGCTGGATGCTGGTGGCTCCTGGCTTTCCTTGGATTGTGGTGGCCTCGCTCCAGTCTCTCCCTCTTCCCCTACTTCTGCACCACCTTCTCTGTATGTCCTCTCCTCTTCTTAGAAGGACATTGGTCACTGAATTTAGGACACACCCAAATCTGGTATAACCTCAGCTAATTGTATCTGCAAATTATATCTGTTTCCAAATAAGATCACATTGTGAAGTTCTGTTTAGACGTGAATTTGGGGAGGATGCCAGGTCACCACAGCTGACCCACCACAACTGATGTGCTGCTTTTCAGGGAGAAAGCAGTGCCTCTGAGAAGAGCGGGGTTGGCAAGGGCCGGGTGCGCCCGGCACACAGCGGCGCCTCACTGGTAGCCGTCGTGGTGGCAGAGCTGGCGTGCGCAGAGCTACACCCGCAGAGGCCGCAGAGATCGCCCCCAGTCCTGTGAAGGCCTTGCCGTTGGCCAACACCGCCAGATGTTTGAGCGTCTGGAGGTGACGCAGGAGATAGAATAGGGAGGGAGTTGATAGAAAACTAGTAACGCTTTTCAAATAGAACTCAGTTGTATGCAGTATTGAGAGAGAAGACGGAATCCCATGCCATGGTGGACAAACTAGGATTTCTCTCTTTTTTTTTTAAGTTTTAAGCCCAGGATAGTTAACGTACAGTGTTATATTAATTTCAGGTGTACAATATAGTGACTCAGCACTTGCGTACAACACCCGGTGCTCATCACAACCAGTGCCCTCCTTCATCCCCGTCACCTGTTTCCCCCCTACCCCCCACCCACCGCCGTTCTGGTGACCATCAGTTCTCTGTAGTTAAAGAGTCTTGGTTTCTCTCTCTCTCACAAAGTAGGATTCCATTGTTAGGCTTTAGGAGATCGTGATAGGACCTGCACCACCGTGAAAAAGACTTATCTATGTGGATACGCACATTCTGGAAAGAGGGTTCTGAACTCTCATTAGATTACCACATGGGTGTCCAGAACCCCAGGAAAGTAAACACAGACTAAAGAATCATCTTTGGAGTAGACTGTTAGCATTAGTTTTCAGATAAAAAGGCTAGTTGGCCCTCCCTTATAATCACCGTGCATTAAAATACGCCTCTATAACTTGTGCTACATTACAAAAGGGAAAATACTACCGAATGCATTTATCTATTGCTCTAGTTTGTCATCGTCCTCAGTGTCTTCCAACTGCGCATGAATAATTTGTGCACACTCACTTCCTCCCCAGCCGCCACCCCATTTCTCTGTGGCTCTTTCGTTCCGGAGGAGAATCGTCTTCCCACATGGGCTTCCCCTCCTCCTGGCCTCTTTGGAGCCCATGCCCATGAGGCTTTCTCTCCCTGTCTACTGAACTGTGCTATTGGCAAGGACCCTCGTGTCGCTTCCAGGGGACACTCGTCAGTCCTCAAGTTCTTCAGCCTATCAGCAATGTCTAACACCACGGGTCTCCCTCCTCGAAATGCTTCCTTCACTTGGTTTCCAGAATTTCCCACTTCTTACCTTACCAGCTTCCTCATCCCAGTGGCACCTTCCCCTGTCGGTGACAGCCCTCCAGGCTCAGCTCGCCCCCTGTTTTCTTCCCCATATGCTTCTGCCTCAGATTCATCAACTTTCTCCTTTCTCAAGCCATGGATGGTGTTGGATTCAGAAAGAGGAGCCGGCAGTGGATTAGTCCATCAGCTTGTGGGCTATATTATTTCCATAATGAAGATTAACAGTAAAGCTGTTTTCACAGTGGAAACAAATGAGTTCAATACAAAGTAAGAAGACATTTAAATGTCTTTGAAAGGAAATATGTTTACTCAACAAACATTTGGAAGGAGATTTAAATGCACTAAATAATGAAAGAAAGAAAATTCAAAATAATATCTGCATATACCTTTAGTAGAACAAAATATCAAAGATTTAAAAAATAGTGATCTGCCCAGTGCTGGTAATATGCAATGAAATGACACATTTTCATTTACCACTGATAGGCATCTAATTTGATTTAGCCCTTGTAGAAAGTATCAAACTCACTACCAGAGTCTTAAAATGTCTATTCCCTTGATTCCGTAATTCTGTTTCTGGAATTTGTTTTTTATGATTTTCTATTTTTTTTAAGTAACCTCTACACCCAAGGTAGGGCTTGAACTCACAACCCTGAGATCAAGAGTCACAGCCTCCACTGACCGAGCCAGCCAGATGCTCCTGTTCTAGAAATCTAACTAAGGAAAGCTTTAGTGTGGAAAAGAACTTTGGGCACAAAAATACGCATTGAAGTAGTTAATTTTAATAATAATAATATCAACAGTGGGAGCACATGGAAGCAGCCTATTTATCTGACTGCAGGGAAATTGTTAAATAGACTACAGTATGTCAACCCCGTGGAATATTTTAAATCTATTAAGATGATCTATTTTAAAGAGTCTATGAAAACATGAAAAAATTCCATGACGTAATGTTAAGTGAAACAGGGAAGATAAGACTGTTTACATAGTATTAAAAAATTCACACATAGTAAAAAATTAGAAGAAATTCACTGCAATGTTAGTAGTGCTTATGTTTGGAAATTTTATTTACCTTTTTGTTTTTAATTAGCTCCTATGTCTGGGGGAAGTATAAATAAATAAATAATAAAACTACAAAAACCTGTTTGGTTTTGGTCAATTCAAGATTTGGCGAAGAAATGATAATGAAATGATCAAAGTCACTAGTATACATATTTCATAAGAGAGAAATTTTTCCAGTATAAGAGAATTTATTAGAAAGGAAGAAATAACCGGAGTAAGGAACTGTGCCTTGTAAATGAATGCAATGAATGCTTGAGTGCAAGATCCAGGACCTGGACTGTGGGTTCAAATCCAACTCCACCTTTCCCAGGTGTGTGACCTTGGACAGGTTACTTGACTCCTCTGTGCTCCAATTTCTTGGAAATTGGAATTCTTGCATCTACAGAATGCAAATAACAAGAGCACCTTCCTCACAGGACTGTCAGGAGGATTGTGTGTTCACGGAGGCCCTGGCTCTCGAACATGCTCACATGCTCTCTTCATCTCTCTGTCTCTGTCACCGTCTCTGTCTCTCTGTGTCTCTTACATATATATATGGAAGTGTTGTCTACCATTATTGTCTTCTCATCATCTCCATCAAAGCTCAGGAGTCAAATACCACTGGTGTTCAAAACCCCTCTCCGCGACTTATTTGCTGTGGGACCCAGAGAAAGTACATTTAGCCTCTCTTGCCTGAGTGTATTTGTAAAGTGGGGAGAGTACCTGCCTGTTAGGGTTGCTATGAGAACCAGTGAGATCAGGTTGGTCATGTGCTCAGCACAGGGCTTGGCACACAGTGATGCTCACAGCAGAGGTAGTGAGTGGGGAGGTATTGAGGGCTGCTACCATGGTGGTGGATTCTGTTTTTCTTTAGGTCTCTTCTGAACCAGAAGGAAGTTTAGGGGCATATGGAGAGTGAGCTAACAAGGAGGGTTTTGCTGTCCACTTTTGATGGAGTAAGGAAGTTGAGGATCAGTGATCATCATAATAGTTTATAGGTTTATATTGCTTTATAGTTTTGAAGCTCTTTACATATATGTTGACTCCTTGATACAACAATTCTGTGATGTAGTAGACAGAAGACCTGTCCTCATCACTGCTGTTTACCAGTGTCATAGTCCCTGTATTTATAGTGGATTTCAGCAACTAATTCTATAGATATTACACTTCACTCTTGATCTAGCTGTTCTTGAGTACTTAGTCTTTTAGGTAGATGCTATGTCCAGTACTTTGGACTTAAAGTTCTTTTTTTTTTTTTTTTAAGATTTTATTTATTTATTTGAGAGAGAGAGAGAATGAGAGAGAGCACATGAGAGGGGGGAGGGTCAGAGGGAGAAGCAGACCCCCTGCCGAGCAGGGAGCCCGATGCAGGACTCGATCCAGGGACTCCAGAATCATGACCTGAGCCAAAGGCAGTTGCTTAACCAACTGAGCCACCCAGGCGCCCTGGACTTAAAGTTCTTTGTCCTTTTCTTTACTCCCTATGAGCAACCATTCAAGTGGCCATATCATGGATTCTGTATCCCCAAGAATTATTCCACCTCTAAATTGTGTTATTTTTAAGCAGAGTTTGAACTCACGACCCTGAGATCAAGACCTGAGCTGAGATCAAGAGTCGGATGCTCAACAGACTGAGCTACCCAGGCACCCTAAGTGCTACTTCTCTTTCTTATTTTCCCAGGATATTTACATTAAATTTTTTGGTTACATGAATATTCTCTATTAACAGTCTATGCCTATATATATAATATTCAAAATGAGCATTACAGGCTACTATGATTGGGGTTTTTTTTGCTTTTTGTTTTTTATGATGTTAATAATTGTCTTGGTTTTCATGTTTTTCTCTCTCTTTGTAAGCCACTTGTCTGAAATCAATGTCTCCTGCCTTTCTTCTGGCTTTAGCTCTGGATAGTCACTAACCCTTTGTAATTGCTAAATCCAGTGGAGTCTTCCAGCCCTAAACTTTTATAGCTGTGCTCTTCTTGTTACTTCCTCCTCCCTTGGTTTCCATGACATCACTTTATCCCATCTTTCTGAGCACTCCTTTTTAGTCTTGCTTGTGCATAGTCCCCTGTTTACCTTCCCTTAAGTGTAGTGTTCCTTAGGATTCTATCTGTAATCTGATTCTTACTCAACAGAATCTCTTTAGGCAATATCTGCCATGGCCATGAATGACTTCTATTATTTATTCCTCCTTATAGAACTTTCTTCTAAGCTCATTTAACTGGCCATTGAACATACAGATAGAGAGTATGAAGACATTTGTCAGTGCTTCCACTCCTGTTCAAGGTCCCACTCTCTTCTTGTGACATCTGCATATGAATTGTGTAGAGGCTTTGGTATCTGCCTGTCTAAAGTTACCTTCGCCCTACCTGCTCCTGTTCACATAGACAAGCCACCTCCTTACCCTTTTACTGTTCCGTTCCCTTCACACACCACCAAATACATACACACATACACTCTCTTCTCCAACTTTTCCCCTCTCAAACACCTGCACTGCCTCTCTCCATTTTCATTGGCAAGAAAGCTGAAAGTTTTCTCTCCCCCAACTCCTCCTATAGGAGGAGGATGTTGGACCAATTGTCAGATCCCAGAGAAAGCAAAGTATTTTACTAATTTAGTATGCTTTATTTGTACTTGATAGTAACTATTTTAGTAGGCCATCCCTTTTAAAATGTGTTAATCCTTGAAATGTTTAAAGAATGATCACTTGACAGTAGTGCATATCCATGCAGTCCCTTCTGCATTGTTACTTTTAGATTTAAAACCACGAGTGGTGGGCGCCTGGGTGGCTCAGATGGTTGGGCGTCTGCCTTCGGCTCGGGTCATGATCTCAGGGTCCTGAGATCGAGCCCCGCATCGGGCTCCCTGCTCCATGGGAAGCCTGCTTCTCCCTCTCCCACTCCCCCTGCTTGTGTTCCCTCTCTCACTGTGTCTCTCTCTGTCAAATAAATAAAATCTTTAAAAAACAAAAAAACAAAACAAAACAAAAAATAAAACCACGAGTGGGATTGTAATAAGAATTTTATTTTTTCAGAATTAAAACTACACATGTGGGGTTGTAATGTGAATTTATAGGCAGAGATAAGGTATCTTGTCCAAACAAGAAAGAAAAACACAACTAAATGTTCTCTTTTCCACTTTTTTTGCTGTATGTAGTTAGGACCATGAGTCTGAGCTTACATTCCTAAAAGCTACAGGTGTCAATCAGATCATTCAGGGAGAGCACTCAGAATGAGAAGAGAGAAGCATCAAGCCTGTAAAAGAAGAACCCTCCCAGGAGCCTTAAAAGGGAGCCTATGCGAATCAGCATGTGATTGTAGAGAGTGGTTCAGCATGGCTTGATGTTTATTTTTAAGAAGTGTAAAGATGATATTCCAGCAGGTCTCAAGGTTTTTCACCATCACAGTCATTGATGATGGTGATGGTAGCCCTTTGTTTTTTGTTATTATTTGGTTTTTTTCTAGCTTACCAGTTTGTTCTGTGCATTTTTTAAGGTCCTTAAAATTCTGGTCAGGGCAGTGGTTGACGGGATGACCGATCGAAGTGGAGATGTTGCAACTGGCCTCAAAGGGAAGCTGCAGGAGTTACTTGGCAGAGTGACTTCAAGAGTGACGAATGATGGAGAAATCTGGAGGCTGTATGCCGAAGTGTATGGAAATGGGCAGAGCGAAAAGCCTGATGAAAATGAAAAGGTAAGTCCCCTTTCAGTCCTCCCGGGTGCTTGCCTTTTGTTTGAATTATGTGTATTGGATCTGCTTCCTTGATGGTTGGAGGAAGAGTTAAATAGCTTGAAATGGAAGATTGATATGCTCAGGTTTTCCGTTTTGATTCAGAATCTTTAACATAAGCACTTTGAATTGCGGGCAGGTTAAGACTTGTAAGCATTCACTTTTTTTTTTCTTTCTATGAATTTTTCTTACATAATTTTCTCTGTTTCCTGCAAAAGGTCTCTCCAGCCTGCTCCCCCACTGGAGCTGCCGCGAGCAGCTGCTCCCATTATTTACCCCCAGCCCTTTCTGCAGGCTCCTTTCTGAAGACTCAGGGAGATGGGGCCCAGGGACAAAGATGGTTTAGATCTGAGATAGGGGCCATGGAAGGGAAAAAGAAAAAGGCACTAGATAAGAACATTGGAGGAGAGCTTGTAAGTCTAAACACAAAATGCTTTATAGAGGTTGCCCTGCACCTTTCTTGGAAGTGCATTAGAACAGCAGTTACACTCAAGTTATGCCTTTGGCCTCTTATCTTAGAACTCAAAGGAGCCCCCAGAGTTTCCAAGGTTGAAATAATTGTTTTCTGTTCTTTTCAAAACATCCACAACAAGTCACATGTACTCCTTGCGTGAGTTTGGAATTCGCTGCAGTACAGCTAATCTGTGGGATTCCTAGCCATCTCTCCTCCCTCAGTCCACCCAGCTGGCTTCTACCATTGCTTGTCATCCCAGAGAACACATAATCACACGCACGCATGCACACACTCCTACTTTCTCTCCTTCCATTTCTTCTTGAATTATGTGCTCTTGCATATGGAATCAAGGGTAGTCTGAATTCTCTGATCGGTGACTTCTCCCTCAAGAATCTGCAAGGATGGGGCTGGGAAAGAGTGTTTTAAACTTCTGTGAGTATACACACCTCTCGGTAATTCTGTAGGTGTCGTCAAGTTCATGCCTCATTCTCTAAACCGGGCTCTTAAGCTGATGGCTACAGATGCTGAGGAAAGGTGTGTGCCCTTCTTCTAGATTTCCAAACCTGGCATTTCTGTTTTTCTGTTTGGAGGGAAGTGTCTCTATCCAAATACATCCATTTGATTGCTTTTAATTGCTTATTGCTGTTGGCTGTGCGTCTGTACCCTTTCTTTGATGAGAATAATAAAGACCGCGCTGCATGACACAGATGCTCGTTTTTCAAGTTGGAATTAGTTCCACATGACTTCCAGGAAACCGAGTTTGAAATGTGCATTCTACTTGTTATTCTGAATATTGTTCTTTTTCTGTCCTCAGGCGTTCCAGTATCTCTCTAAGGCATACAAGTGTGACACACAGTCCAGTTGTTGGGAGAAAGATATGACATCATTTAAGCAAGTGGTGCAGAGAGCCTTAGGACTCGCACATGGTATTTGATGTAATGTTTGCTATCCCTGCCATGTTTTAATGTATTTGTACTGAAAAAGAATTTGTCAAAAGTGAAGTTCCATTACAAATAGCTTCAGATTATTTCCTTCTATGGAATTGTCATATTTCATGCAGCAAATCTTTATAAGACCAGCTGCTAGGTAGTAAGCACTTCGGAGCAACAGGAGCAAATAGAGGCCGGAGCGTAGGAAGGATAGAGGCTTAAATACCATTGGAATAAGTGATGGGTATCAGGAGCTTTCAAGACGTGAAGTACCTTTCCAACTGTATCTGATCTTCAAGCACACAAGGTCTGTTGGTGTTGCTTGTGTAGTATTAAGGAAATCTGTTAACATTTCCTGACTTGTAGTCTTCCTTTATAAATGGAAATATTTTTTCTCAAAAACACATAGATTACTGGAGGACGTAGAATGTACAAAAAGCTGTGGCATATGCAAAAGAAATAAAAAATATAATCCTATCCCTGCGTTTGGGAAATTTAGTGGATGATATTTGAGGGGAGAGATAACCTTACATATAAGGTTGCATGCCTGTTGGGTATATTCCAGATAAAGGCCCCTTTTCATTATTTGCATTAATGAAAAAATATACCAGTTAAATTTAATAATGCATTTTTATATTTAGAACTGAGTATGGATGTGTGATGCCCTGGATATGCAGTTCAAATAAAATAATGAAGCCACAGTGTTAAGAACTGAATCACAGAGACTATGAACCTATCCTAAAGTGGTCCTCTAACTTTTTTGGCAACTAATAGTTACAGTAATTGGGGAGCCAATGAGACCGTAAAAAGGGCAGACCCTTGAAATCAGGGAGACCTAAACTCCAGGACCGGCTCTGCCACGTACTTGCTAGGTGGTGTTGGGTAAATCACTTAACTCCTCTGAGCCTTAGTTCCCTCATCAGTAAAATGGGAGTAATGCCTACCTTCTTGTTAGGAAGAATAAATGAAAACACATTTAAACACTTAAGAGTATCTTGCACATGGTTGAAATGTGAATCCCTGACCTTCTCACCCCAACCCTGTTCCTTCTGGGGGTAGAGGAGCTGAGCTGTCTGATAAGGCATTCAAACTAAAAAGAGAAAAAGGAAGAACAAGAGTAAAGGTTAACGTGTCTCTAAAGAAGTCACAGAACATTCAAACAGTTTAGAAATGGGCTTAGTAGTTGATAATTCTACTTACGGTCTTTGATATCACTGACAAGAAGGATATAAATATCCAATTATCTGGGCCGCCTACCCCTTGACAGATCAGGGAGACATGCTGAACTCTGTGTAGCTGAACTACAGAGTAGATGAGGTGGAGGTCATCGCCGATAGACCTGTGGAATGTGGCTGCAGTTCATGTGGATTGTGCTGGCCTCATGGTGGGTGGGCTCAGAGGGAGTGCAGTCCTGATGCCTTTGACCTTTGTGAATATAGTACCATGTTTGAGGAAACCCATACCTAGGTGTATTATGTACATAATTACAGCAAGGTGCAATCTCCTTGGAAGAATTTATCTTACCTACTTGAGATTGCCAACCCTAAACATTTCTGTGAACAGCTAGCTTTGTAACAGTCAAAGCCAAGATATTTTCTGTAGTCACTAAGTGATGCTATTAAACCTGTCAAATATAAATGCACAGGTTAAAGAAATAAGTACTGCAGGAAGAAAATCTTCAGTTTGTATCTTAAAGTCGTTTTTAAGCTATTTTGGGCACCTTTTTTCCTCAGGGCAGTACTGGGAGAAAAACAAGCTTCTATTCTTTTAAGTTTCCTCTGACTTTAATGAATTAGGTGTTGGTGTTCCTACAACACTTTAAGCATCTGTGAGTGGATGCTCAGCTTTAGTTTCTGGTGATATTTTAGATTTATGAAGATAAAACTTTACCTTTTCTTTGTTGCTTTTTTTTTTTTAAGATTTTATTTATTTGACAGAGAGAGAGATAGCGAGAGCAGGAACACAAGCAGGGGGAGGGGGAGAGGGAGAAGCAGGCTTCCTGCCGAGCAGGGAGCCCGATGTGGGACTCGATCCCAGGACCCTGGGATCATGACCTGAGCTGAAGGCAGACGCTTAACGACTGAGCCACCCAGGCGCCCTCTTTGTTGCTTTTGTAGACCAGTGCTCAGCTGAGGAATGAACTGGGTTTCTTTGTTATTCTCTTCTTTTTTTTTATCTTTCTCCCCAACACTGTTGTCTATCTTGCTCAATTCTTTTTTTTTTTTTTAAAGATTTTATTGATTTATTTGACAGAGAGATAGCGAGAGCAGGAACACAAGCAGGGGGAGTGGGAGAGTGAGAAGCAGGCTTCCTGCCGAGCAGGGAGCCCGATGTGGGACTCGATCCCAGGACCCTGGGATCATGACCTGAGCCGAAGGCAGATGCTTAACGACTGAGCCACCCAGGCGCCCTACCTTGCCCAATTCTGAAAAAGAAAATAAAACATTAAGAAAAAATCACACACACACACACACATACCACCTCCACATGATTTACTCCCTTTTGGGTTGCTATTTTTAAGAGTAGCCATGTACTTGATAAGACATTGCAGTGTCTCTCCATAGGGCTTCAGACCTTTGTGTAACAATGTTGTCATCGTGTACCCATTTGTATTGTCTGGGGGCTATTCATTTCCAATTTCTGCTATTCTGTTTTCTGGGAAAGGGTAGGCAAAAGCTGGTTCCTTCTTTGCCATCCAGGGACTTTCAAAATAATAGTTATGCATTTTAACTGTAGTCTGCCTGGAGGAAGCACTGCTATCTTGGATTTCCTGATGATTTGGATCAGCATTTTATTTCTCTCCCTTTCTAGAACTCTTATCTTTGTCTCTAGTGCTTTTTGGAAATGGGATTAAGCGAGGGGTGTAATAGTGTTTTTGTCTTTTTGCTCTTTTTTTAAAATTTTTTCCTGAATGAAAATAAGAATTAAAAAAAAAAAAAAAAGCTGTTTCTGATACGTTCCTAGGTATTTAACAGCCCAAATACCTCAGCCGTCGTAGTACAACGGTCTTCTCCTAAGGCACACAGACATCATAATCCTCACTATCTCCAGGTTGACTGTGCCCTTTGAAAACGAGTTACACATTGTTGATTATCATGCATTGTTTCCACCCTTAGCTGAGAAATGTCAAAGTCTAATAATTATTTTGAAATGAGAATGTCAAACTTGGTTCTCACCAGCCATGGGAGATTAATTAATGATAAAACGATTTTCCAGGCACAGGCAATCCCCACCAATTGATGAGAGTTTGCATGCAAGAAAGACACCTATTTTCCATTCCTGGTCTAAGATCTAGGGCACTGAGTGACTTTCATCGTTGCACTGTTTAGTGTAGTTTTAAAATAGGATCTGGTTATTGGTCTGCTTTGTGGCAAGCATAATTTAGAAGAACAAAAATAAAAACAAACCAGTGGAGAGATACCAGGCATTGTATTTTTACCAAGCTCCTCACTTGTTCTTATAAAGCATTAATAGCCAGGCCTTCTGCTAGGGAGGATTATCCCCTCTTGATAATTTCACATTTTAGGAAGATGGGCTCCCTGGCTCTCTGGACACAGCGTTGTCACACGTGAGTGACTTTGTTCTCTCCCAGTCCCTGCTGATGCCAAGCACCACTCAGCAACCTGAGAGCCTGGGTGTGGTCACCTTCGCTGAACGCAAGCACATAGGTTGTTGAAATCGCTTCTTCCAGAATGGGGACGTAAACCCGGAGTAGGAAAATGCAGTTAGAATTGAGCTGTAAATACCTGGATGTCGCTTCACTGGGCTGGTGTCATGGGCCACTGTGAGCCCCCGTTTGGGACCCGGTGCCCCGGGAAGCTACACTAAAGATCTGCCTCATCTGGTTTTGCCCTCTGTGGGCACCTTGTGTTCAGTTAGATTTTGTCTCTTTTTGCCTGATTTCACTGTGTGTGTGTGTGTGTGTGTGTGTGTTTAGGGTCTCTTCCCAGTGATCTGTAACTTACGAAAAATCACCTATTTCCCCTCAAAATTCTTCATTTAGCAATAAGCGTGAAGAAGGATAATGGGGGAGGGCGCCTGGGTGGCTCAGTTGGTTAAGCGACTGCCTTCGGCTCAGGTCATGGTCCCGGAGTCCTGGGATCGAGTCCCACATCGGGCTCCCGGCTCAGCGGGGAGCCTGCTTCTCCCTCTGACCTTCTCCCCTCTCATGCTGTTTCTCTCTCTCTCTCTCAAATAAATAAATAAATAAAATCTTTGAAAAAAAAAAGAAGGATAATGGGGGAAATTATGCACATAATTGTTGTCCTTTTGCCAAAACAAAGCCTTTCCATGTGGGAATATTTCTCAAGTCTGTACTATAAAATCCTAATTAAGTAATGGTTTTTGGCACTTGTAAATTATCGTTACCAGTATTTAACGCATGTTTTCTCCCATATTTATGTTTCAGTGGCTATAAAACACAGTAAAAACAAATCCAGCCCCCCAGAGGCTATACAGGTGCTTTCTTCAGTTCGACTCAATTTACAGGGCCTGTTATCTAAAGCAAAGGTGAGAGTGATTTAAAATGTGATTTAACTCAAAGTGTCATAGGAAGAAGGGTCTCTAGCATGAGCTGACTGCTCTTAAATCTTCTTTTTTACGTCAGGGCTGATTTTAGGCCCATGTTACATTTCCGCTATCAGCCCCCAGGGGGTCGGTTGGACTGGTGGGGGTGTTACTGGCCCAATGGCTAGACTCCTGTGGGTAACTTGGGAGTCTTTGAAATTAATGCTTGTAACCCAGCCCTGCTGCTTTCTTGAATTTAAATTAAAACAATGCTCTTCTTATTGTCACTTTTTCCGAAGTGTGACATACATGCCCCTGATAGCGCTTGGCTGAACTTTTGATTTCAGTGTGTATTTATTTCAGCACATGTTAGAAAAACTTTAACTAGCACCTCAGATCTACATTTTCGTGAATATTATTGCTTACTTTTCATTTGCAGTAATGTAATGTTTCCTCTAAAAAAAGACTTTTATTTAAGAAGCTGATTTCGAAGCCTGGTGACGGGTATTAAGGAGGGCACGTACTGCACGGAGCACTGGGTGTTATACGAAAACAATGGATCGTGGATCACCACATCAAAAACCAATGATGTATTGTATGGTGACTAACATAACATAATAAAATTAAAAACTACAAAAAAAAAGCTGATTTCGAAACAAATATTAAGTGGGTAGTATATGGATTTCACAAAGATTAAGGTCGGTGAGTGGCTCAGGTTTGACAACTAAAACATTTACCACCAATCTACAAATGCCACCTTGTGAACTAGCGCTGGGTTGGGGACACCTGAGAATCCCTGAGGGAACTGGTTTGGAGTCTGAACTTGGAGCGTCTACCTGTGGCAGGGCAGGTACGGGGCGGAGCCTGGGAGATCCCTGCAGCCAGGTGTGGATTATACCTCTGGAAGCAAACTGTAAAGGAATATAGTTTCTTTCTTTTTTTTTTTTAATTAATTAATTTATTTGAGAGAGAGAAAGCACGAGTGGGCCGAGGGAGAAGCAGGCACTCCGATGAGCAGGGAGGCCGATGTGGGGCTCGATCCCCAGACCCTGGATCATGACCTGAGCCCAACCGACTGAGCCACCCAGGCACCCCAAGGAATATAGTTTCTAATACAATTCAGTGCTTTCTTTTCTCATTTTTGCTTGCCTTCACTATTTAATCTTGGGTTGTAAATGAATTCTGACACTTCTGAGAGCAAGTGTATGGCAAGTGAAGTCACTTCAGGACACATGTAAAAACCTTCCCAGAGTAAGTATGTCTTTTTATTAATTGCTTGATCTTTTCTGATGAGGGCATCATTTTTGCCCCTTTAGATTATTAACTTGCTTTACTATCCTTTTAATCTGCAAGCTGGACCCAGTTTCTAATAATCTACCAGGAAGAACTGTATTTCCTCCCAGCTTGGTATGATAACTTCAGAATTTTGTATCTCTCAGAAGGCTGCACAGACTCTCAAAGAAAGTCAAGGTAGCAAGCTTCTCCTGTGACTTTCCTTCGGGAGATAGGTTTCCTAGTTAGTTTTGGTTAGATTACTAACCTACCCACGATTGTTTATTTCCTCAGGAGATAACTCTACTAGTTCCCTTATCTCTGTGCAAAGCTTTTTCTTATAAGTTACTACTTTTACATAAATCTGTACCTGCAAACCTAAATATCTTGTCTCTGCAGGTACTGCCCATCCTCCCTTTTGTGGAAGATCCCCAAACATTGAAAATGAGGCCTCAGAACATCATCTGTGTTTAGACTTTGTTCTCTTTAGATACCAACTGGGAAAATTTGCCTCCCAACGCCTCCTTCTGAAAGCCTGTTTTTGCTAGAGTGTTTGGGAGTCTCTGATTTTGTAGTAGATCATATGCCTTTCCTATTTTTTTAACAACTTGGGTTTGCTCAGCTGAATTGCGATCCCCAAAACACTTTTTTAGAACACTTTAAAGAGTGAAAATGAAATAGGATAGATAGCTCTATTAAATAGCTTGTAATAAGCTTGGTTTGTACCAATCTCTGATCTTTTCTTGCCAGGCCAGGGAGTTCATGGAAATAAACTAGAGCCTAGAGATAGAGACTCACCTGAGACTCAGCCAGTCCATGGGCTCCGCCCCCCCACCCCCCGGCCAATCGCTGTGCAGATTTGCTGCAGAGGGCATGAGGGCTGTTGGGGAAAATGCGGAGAGCCTGGAGACAGGACAGATTTTACCACTTACACACTTTGGGATCCTCAGCAAATAATCCATTCTTTCTAAGCCTCAGTTTCTCTCTCCTTCCTCTTTAGTTTATAGGTGAGTGATGCAGATTCATGATGATTTGCAAGCACTATAATTCTTAGTAAAAATAAAATATGTGAGTCTAGGTTATTTTTCTAAAAGGTGTTTTCTCTACTGATCACATTGCGACGGCTCCTATGTCATTCTCTTATGAAATGTTGTGCACGGTGTGACTACATGGTAACGTGACAAATCTTTACTGAACATTGATGAAGTCCTACATTCAGTGAGTGCTCTTGGCTCCAAAAATCACTGTGTGAAACTCTAAGCTTGTCCCAGTGATTATACCATCACTCAAAACATCTTTGGGACTCCCTTTTTAGAATAACCATCAGAACAATTGTCAAGTCTTATTATCTATGGTCATGATAGTAAATAGTCATATGGTTATGGTAAACAGGTCATCTAGTCAGGCCTGGTGAAAAAGATAGACAATGGGACTTCTGGGTGGCTCAGTCGGTTAAGCGACTAACTCTTGATTTCGGCTCAGGTCATGATCTTAGGGTCCTGGGATCGAGCCCTGTGTCAGGCTCCATGCTCAGCAGGGAGTCTGCTTGAGATTCTTTCCCTCTGCCCTCTACCCCCGTCCTGTTCACGCTCTCTCTCTCTCTCAAATTAAAAAAAAAAAGAAAGAAAAAGTATGTTGAGTAAATTACATTTCTGATCAACACACACATGCACACTGTGGTCGTAAAATCCTGAAGCTCATTTTCTTGGGTGCCTATCCTGGCTCAGCAGGCAGTTCCAAATAGAGAGGCTCTCCAGAATGCCTCAGCTATGGTGGCATTATCGAAGTATGTTGCCATGTGCCTCCCAAGGCAATTCCTTTTACAGGAAGAGGGCACATTTATTTTTATTTTAATATGCTGGGCTTCTTTGCTTTTACCAAATCTTGATAATCTTTGTGGCCTCTGAGTCCTAAGCCGTAATAATTTTCAAATAATTGGCATAAAGGGGTATGATTTGTATGAGCTTGAACATAAAGTATATTCATTTTGCTTATATACACAATGAATAGATTTGTTTTGTTTGGATGACAAATGTCCATTCATCCTGAAACCATCGTATGACATCAAAATGAATAACCAGGGGACACCTGGGTGTCTCAGTGGGTTAAGTATCTGCCTTTGGCTCAGGTGATCCCAGGGTCCTGGGATCGAGTCCCGCATCGGGCTTCTTGCTCAACAGGGAGCCTGCTTCTCCCTTTGCCCCTCCCCCTGCTCGGGCTATCCCTCTCTCTGACAAATAAATAAATAAAATTAAAAAAAAATGAATAACTAGTGAATTCAACTGCAACTATTTTTAAGGACAACCATTTTTAAGAGCAGAGCTCATTTGAATTTACAAGTTCAGGCATGTTGTTTGATGCCTGGTTTAATTTTGTGGCTTGTACATTTCCAGGATGGTGAACAGAACAAACACTAACCATTGCTACTACCATGTGGTATTATTAGATACAGGGAATTTTAATTCTATCCTCTGTACCTATTTTATTTTAAAGAGATTGTCATTGTTTTGATAGTTCTCCTTTGTTCTTTATGTTGCAGCAACTTTTTACAGATGTGTCAAGTGGAGAAATTTCCAGGGAGTTAGCTGATGAAAAAGCAGCGATGGACGCCCTCGTCATAGAGCTGCAAGGCCTAAGCAACCAGTTTCGAAACCAGTACTGACCATCCTGGGAAGAGTTTTTGGAAAAGGAGCGCTCACCTTCTGAATTTCTCTTATACCTGTGTATCTGAAACACAAGATAATTGATTTTTTTAAATAAATTTCTCTTTAATGGCTAGCATTTTTGTTTTGTGGTTTTTCCACGTTTGGACTTTCCGAAGTACGTTAATTAAAAGTTCCCTGTTTCTTTAGGCTTAGTTGCAGTTGAATTTAGTATATTCTTTTGTATTCTGTGCTGAAGTATTTCAGCACTAAGAGAAAAAATTACAGTTTTCTTTTTAGCATAGGGTTTATTCTCTCTCAGCCTAAAATGAATTAGAGCATCCTTTGGAAAGACTTAGTCTGTAACAGGGAAAAAAATCCACACACTACAAGTCTGTGGAATCATTGGATCGGCTGCATTATTATCCAAAAATGATAAAAGGTAGATAGAATGACAGAAATCTTTTTCCTTCTTGAGATTTTATATTTGTGTCAGAAAGATACAGGCTTGGCTAAATTAGAAATATGGGCATACTTTAGCTTCTAAATCAAGAAAATGCAAGAAAAAAAGTGACATAACCCAAATTTTGATTGAGCCATTAACCACTACTAACCAGGCTGACCCTCCTCATTTTGTAGACTGCCAGTCCTAAAGATGGTTGTTTAATAAGGTTATTGAGTGAAGACAGCCGTAAATGCTGCCATATTACAAAAATGCCAAAGTAAAATGCTTTCTTAGTAATGTCTGTGGAAACAAATATTGAAGGCAGCAGCTGAGCTTAATAATCTTACTACAAAAGTCATAGTGAGGAATTCTCAGTCCTGGCTTGGGTTGCTGAATTTTGGGTCCCATGCATAAGTCATTTGACCCTTGCTTTTTATCTATGTTCTTATTTATAGAATGTGAATAATTTCTACCTCTGGCTTCTTTGTGAGTTTCAGCTGCCATTGGAAATTTTAAAATGCGTACTCCACAAATAAAAGTATTCTGAACATTAAAAAAACAGTCTTTAAAAACTTTCATGGATGAATTTTAGTTATAAATGCTTACCAGTGCTTTTCCTTTCCTTAACCACCTGCTTTTCTTTTTTAGTACACAAGTCTAAAAAAAAAAGCAGTTTCTTTTATAGGAGACATAGTAGCTATGAGAAAGACCAGTAAAGTGAGCTCATAGCCTGAGTTAACATTAAATGTCCATTCAAATCTTTTTTGGAAGCTGTTGGAGAGTAGGTAGGTAAATGGTTGGATGAATGGATGGATGGATGGATGGATGGATGGATGGCTGGCTGGCTGGCTGGCTGGCTGGATGGATTGAGGTTTTAAGATGAACTCTTTATCAGTCCCCAGCTGTGATCCCCAATAGAAAATGGAACAAATACTTGGAAGGGCAAAGGTTTCAGGAATCAAATGGAAAATTGAAGAAGAGTTTCCAAGTATTAGAAGTTTTTAGTTCTCAGTTTGTTTTCCTTTGGCTTCAAGGTAGAAAGACATGAGTGAGTCTGAGTTGTCACAAACCAAGTCACAAAAGGATCATCTCCTTCCAGGCCTGTTCTCAAATGCTATGTTGAATCAGAGTTTCCAGGACAATGCCCTACACCCTCTTTTTTCTTGGAATGATCTCACAGAAGAGAGAGCTGTTAAATGGCTTCTTTTAAAGACATAGATCTGTTAATTATGTTCAATAATCTCATGTGAATGTTTAACATAATTGAAGAAAATGTATGGGGAGGTACTATGGTAAAATAGGAAAAGTTGGGGTTTTATCAAAACCTCATCTCTATCACCTCCTCACACTTAATACTTAACACTCAGGTACTTAATTTCTTCATCTGTAAAGTGAATGTGGTGATAATAGTGCCTTCCATCAAGCTTTTAACATCTCTTAGAGCACTTTCACCCAGCTGCGGAATCAGTAATACAGTACCTTTAAAATGCTCTTTTCACTTACTGTAGGGTCTTTGATGCTTCATATTGCTAGATTATGATTTAAATATTTGCTATTTCCTTTTTTTTTTTTTTTAAAGATTTTATTTATTTGACAGAGACAGCGAGAGAGGGAACACAAGCAGGGGGAGTGGGAGAGGAGCAGGGAGCCCGATGCGGGGCTCGATCCCAGGACCCCGGGATCATGACCTGAGCTGAAGGCAGACGCTTAACGACTGAGCCACCCAGGCGCCCCAATATTTGCTATTTCCAAACATCTTTTATAAATTTCAACTTTGGTTTTCGAATATCACTACTTTTGTTTTCGGCATTACTTCTGTGCATCGTCAGGTAGAAGAATATAAACGATGTGATTCTTTAATATGAATAATCATGCCAATAGCTACAAGTTACAGAGCTCTCACTCCATGCACTACGTAGGTCTGTGATATCACTGGGAAACAAGCTCACAGACTCTAGAAAGAGAAGTAGCCAGAACTCTCTCTACTTGCTCTGTTGGGGCTAGAAAAAGCTTCCAGTGGTCGGCTGGTTTCTGTCTTCTCTTTATCACAATGGGATGCCTGGAATGTTTGCCTGCCATTGTTTATAAAGTTCTTCAAGGAGAGAAATTCTGTGAAATCGCAGTTCTTAATAGCCTGTGGTCTATTATAGTCCTTTTTTAAAAGAAAATTTAGTAAAGCTTTTGTTAGCCTGTTTCCAAAGAGGCCACATAGTAAATGGGGGTCCTAACTACAGAGGAATTAAGCCCCAATGGAATAAGAAATACCTTCTTTATACCCAAACCTCAAAGTCAGGAAGCTTAGCGAGTCGATGCTGAGTCTGGGAAGCAGAGCCATGGGGCGTGTGTCAAGCGCTGGCGGGGCTCAGAACTACAGAAGCCTGGGTTGGACTTTGAGGTTCCTTTTCAGGGTGAGTGCTTGGCCTTTCCTCAGATGGAGCCTCAGTATGGTAAGGAGGACCCCAAACATTGAAAGCATTGAGTTATTTGTATATCAAGGCTCTTCTTCATGCTGTACTTGTTTCTGTTGGAATTGCTATCAGTGTGCTTTTCATAAGCAGAAATTTAAGGAAGAAATGATACTGAATAGGTGTAGTAACTCAATTCACCTATGTTCTAGATGCCACTCAGACTGTGACATAAGCAAAGTAGGGCTAGTTTGGGTTCTTTGTGACCATTTGTCCAAACTGTGGTGAATCTACTAAGTTAAAACCCTGGGTGAGTCTCATGAAAAGTACTTTTTTCCACTTCTGTTTTTATAACATCCACATCAATCTAAATCACTGTTTAGATAAGGTAACTCTACTTTACAGGCCAAGAGTGAGGAATAAAACCTGTTAAGTAGATGCAACACACTTCCTTTCTGCCTGTTCTTTCGACAGGCCCTATAGTGAAATGGCAAAGAGCCTTTATTCAAATGGTGGGCGCCATGCTGTGGTGATACAGATGGATTTTTCACAACGTGCAGAAGTGCTTATAAATAGATAGATTTCAATCAACAAGTAGCTTATTCAGGCATGTGCTCAAATATAGTAGCTGCATTCATTAGACAGACATTTCCACTAATCCCAAGACTATACTAATAAAAGAGTAATCCCTATGGGCTCAAGGTAGTGCTGGCTTGCTTTTAACTCTTATAGAGTCTTTCACAGACCAAGGCCTAATAATAATTGTAGCTGCATTCGGTTTTCACCAAATGAATTATAAAGCCAAGCTTATCTTGAAATTTTTTCTTTTATTTTTTTAAATTGCAGTAGCTTAAGTGGACAAAGAGGTACTTTTTACCCTGGATATATATGCAGCTTGCAGCAAAGCCAATTTAAAAGCAATTGAGTGTACATTTGTGTGAGTGTATGCGTGCGCCCATTGTGTGTTCTCATTACTTTATCATAAGCACTTTCTCTTTCATCTTGGTTAATAAAGTGATTAATAAAGAGTTCGCTTGAGCAGATTTTTTTTTTCCCTTTGGCTTTGGGATAAATAACAAGTTAATGTCAGGTTTGAGTTTTGCAGACTCTAGAGTGGTTGGACTTTACATGTGGGCCTTTTCCTGGGGCTGGGCTTTGTTCGACAGGGTCTTTACCCCTCGCACCTCATTCAGAGCTAGCTCTAATTAGTTCACTTAGCACAACGCTAACATTTTTCCCTTGCCAGTGATGTCAGACCTGTCTTCCTTTTTATTATTCTGACTTCTTATAAACCTCAGTGACCTGTGAGTCAACCACACCATCTCTCGGCCCCATGCCAGCATTGTGATCTGTGGAAAGAGACTCCTGCCAAGGACTTTGAGGCGGAAAACTGATAGTATTAAAGAGGTCTTCTGAACAGTAAGGATCAGCCATATTTGAATCTTTGGCGGTGTTATTGCCAGAAAGGGGTGGGAGGAAGTAAATCATGATAATGTTGTTAAGGAGCTAACCCATGCATTGCTAACTTTTTCCAGACTGAGGGCTCACATGGACGTCAGTATCTATGGACATGCTCACAGACAGAGGAGTCCTGCTCGAAGCCTGTGGGGCTTGAGGAAGCCTTAACCACTCTGTGGCCTGTCAGCATCCACAGACAGAGATGTTATAACAAGATCAATCCGAAGACACATGTAGAAGTGCTTTTTTTTCTTTTCCTTTTTTTTTTTTTTTAAGATTTACTTATTTGAGAGAGAGAGAGAGAGAGAATGAGTGGGGAGAGGGACAGGCACCCACTGAGCAGGTGCCGGAAGTGGGTCTCGATCCCAGGACCCTGGGATCATGACCTGAGCTGAAGGCAGATGCTTAATTGACTGAGCCACCCCAGCGCCCTGTAGAAGTGCTCTGAAAATGAAAAGGTTTAATAGAAACACATGTCCGAGTGTCTTAGAAACCACCCATAGTAAGCACTGACACCATCTTTTCTGACCCTGTCGGGAGCTTGATGACATTCAGTGCTGCTGGGGCATGACACCGACGTGTCATGTTCTCAGTGTCTTCATTTGGTAGCAACCTCCCCGTGTTTCTGGGCTGCCCGTGTGCATGGGGCAAGGGAAGAAGCCGAGAATGTGATGGGGTTTTACGAGGTGGTCGATTTTTATATCCTCAGGAGTTCTCCAGTTGGACCCGTGCTGGGAAAAGGAAAGCGAAATGATGACAGGCAGGAGTAGGCAGCGGAAGGGTGACCCGAGGAATCGACTGACGAGGTGAGTCAGGGTGAGCAGCCCCGGGTGGAACTTCCAGCCTCCCCACTTCCTAGCCGTGACCACACCTGAGCCCCTGAAACCGCGTTGGGCCTCAGTCTCCCCAGCTATAAAATGCAAATCACCGCCCTACAGAGAGAGAGGTCTCTACCCCTCCCACCTCATTCAGAGAGAATTGCTGTGGGGATCGTTATCAGATGCTGTGTGTGAAGTATTTTGTGAGCAACTGTGCACAATTAGTTCTTGTTATGATCAAGAGAAAGAGACATTGTGGATGGTCTTTCGGGTCCCAGGGACTGGCAGAGTCCCTGGATGGGGGCATCCAGCCACTTGGCTCCAGTTTCCGTAATCCCCATGGGGGTCATAACCCTGTGGTCTGAGAGACAATGCTGCAGAAGATTTTCCAGCCTTGTGAGTGCCCTTCGTCGCTCTACTGACCGAAATCAGTTTGGCCTATAGGATGTCTGGTGCCAGTGTTGATAAAGCTGTCTTGGTATTTTTATAGCTGTCTGGCCAGAAAACCTGCTTATGCCTCCACAATTCTTTTTCACAAAAAATGTGTATCTGCCACAGAGCTGGAGTGTGCTTTATGGACTCAGTTGAGTCCCCTGACCATAACCAGTAAGATAGAGGTTATTTGGGGGGGGGGGTGTGTCCTGATCCATGTTGACCTTCCCCTTTAATAAATTACACAAGTGTTCCATTCCATGTTCATTGTGAAAAAATTAGAAAATACAAATAAGAAAAATACTGAATCACCCAGATCCGCACCCCTGTAGAAAATAACCACGTTAGCATTTTTCTGCAGATGTGTGTGTGTGTGTGTGTGCACTCGAAAGGAAGAGATAGGCTTTTTAAAAAATTTAATTAAGTTTTCTAATAAAGCACATGGAAGTAGGCCTGCCTTCAACCTGGTGAGGTTCAGAGCCAGAGCACAAATGGGGGTCCATGTACCACATATCTAAATATTTAAATGTTGTAAATCAAGCTAAGAAACTGTGAAAATTTGTTTTATGCTTTGGATCTTAATAAATACTCCTGTGTAGTGACTTGGAAGAGTGTATTTTAATTTAGAATTCTCAAAACCTCGGAATTCCAGAGCAGAAGAGGGTGGTGCAGGGAGAGCCGGCCCTCTCTCAGCCCGCCCTTCTCTGTAGGGGCCTCGTATGCCAAGGGGTGCACACCCAGCCACCGTCTCAGTCTGTCGTGCCACCCAGAGACAGTCGTAATGCCACCCTGCAGACCTAGGAGTGCATGGACCAGAGGCCACTCTGCCCTCGGGAGTATGGACCTGGGATAAGGCCATGCCAACCCGGCTGCAGGCTTTGGGCTTTTGAGCAGGGGATTCTGGGGTCTCAGGTAGCTGAGCATGGTCGAGAAGGTGAGGTTAGTATATGCTCTAGATGGGTATATCCCCTTGGTCCAGTGAGCAACGGGTGTCTGGAGGACGACGAGAGAGAGACCTGTTAAAGCAAAAGGCCCGGGGAAAGGCATCTCTTGCCTGGTTTTAAGGGTGGCGTTGATGGCAAAGTGGTATCAGATACACTTCTTCCCCCTCCCTAATTTTCCTAATTTTTAGAAGACTTTATTTATTTATTTGACAGAGACACAGCGAGAGAGGGAACACAAGCAGGGGGCGTGGGAGAGCGAGAAGCAGGCTTCCCGTGGAGCAGGGAGCCCGATGCAGGGATCCCAGGACCCTGGGATCATGACCTGAGCCGAAGGCAGACGCTCAACAAATGAGCCACCCAGGCGCCCAGGAGAGAGAATTTCTAGTCAACATGCTATGAAGGAAAAGAATAGCAGGAATAATTTAGTTTCTCTTTACTCTGCATATTAATCCACTGCCGGAAGAGTGATGGAAGGAACTAGACAAGCCTGACTCTCCCTGTCTGTCTGTCTGTCTGCTTCCAAGACTTTCCCAACGAAAGAGAGTGCTGTCTCCCCCCTGCCCCCTGACCCATGCTCTCCCCATACGCACACTTGAGTCAAGGCCCAGGCTTGTCTGAGAGCTGACCTGTCTCTCTCTCTCCTTCCTAATGGGGTGGTAGTTCTGGATTGAGGTAGGGATTTGCTCTGTAGTTCTAAACTCTCCCTTTATGGGTCAGTCCACGGGCTACACTGCAGGCCAAGTATCTGGGGGCTCACATGTGATAACACATCAAAAAAAATAAAATGAACACTTTGATTTCCATCTTTTGGAGTTCAGAGTGTATACCTCTGTTGGTTTTAAAATCAGTCCAGAGAGGAGAGGAGAGAGTGATTAATTACTTGGATTTAAGCCCTAGCTGGGTTCATTGAGTTGTCTAGTGGATTTTTTTTTTTAAGTCTGGTGAATTTTTAACCAGGGCTGTGAATCTGAGCCATCTAAAGAATTTTCCAAAAAAAAAAAGGACAACTACAAAATCCTAGATTTAAATCCTGGAGATTCAGATCCATTAGTCCTGAGAAAATGTATTTTTAACGCTCCAAAGGTGATTCTGATACTTATATGAAAATCACTGAATGTAAGTGAGCTTTATAAAATGAAAATAGATCCTATATTGCTTCGTCATAGACTGACGGTAAAGATTAAATGGAAAAAAAAATTCACTGAATATTGAAGGTCTCTGTATAAAGTATTGTTACTTTCATTATGAATAATTATGTAGTATTGTTGATTGCTACAGTTATTAAATAACATACATTTGGAGCAAAATACAATAAAATAAATATCAATTTCAATGGCCAGATTAAGAAACCCATATTTAGAACAGCTAAATATATTGGATAAAACATTTTTTAAAGATTTCCTTTTTTTTTTTTTTTTTTAAGATTTCCTTTTAGGGCGCCTGGGTGGCTCAGATGGTTAAGCGTCTGCCTTCGGCTCAAGTCATGATCTCAGGGTCCTGGGATCAAGTCCCACATCGGGCTCCCTTCTCCTTGGGAGCCTGCTTCTCCCTCTGCCTTTCTCTCTCGCTCTGTCTCTCATGAATTTAAAAAAAAAAAAAATCTTAAAAAAAAAAAAAGATTTCCTTTTATTTTATTTTATTTATTTTTTTTAAAGATTTTATTTATTTATTTGAGAGAGAGAGAGAATGAGAGACAGAGAGCATGAGAGGGAGGAGGGTCAGAGGGAGAAGCAGACTCCCTGCCAAGCAGGGAGCCCGATGCGGGACTCGATCCCGGGACTCCAGGATCATGACCTGAGCCGAAGGCAGTTGCTTAACCAACTGAGCCACCCAGGCGCCCAAAAGATTTCCTTTTAAATGAGTGGCTGAGGGCACCTGGGTGGCTCAGTCAGTTAAGCGTCTGCCTTTGGCTCAGGGTCATGATCCTAGAGTCCTGGGATGGAGTTCTGCTTGGGCTCCCTGCTCAGCAGGGAGTCTGCTACTTCCTCTACCCCTCTCTTTCTCACTCTCTCTCTCTCAAATAAATTTAAAAAAATCTTTAAAAAAATGAGTGGCTGAATCTATTCAGTGGCTGAATAGAGGAATAGGGACATTCCCGGTGGCCATAAAGCATGAATGGAGAGTGGTTAATGAATGCTAAAGGTGGTGTGTACCCTGCAGGCACATACTAATTCATGGGGGAGTAAACTTAGGTATTAATGCATGCTTGGAGACTTGAGGAAAAACCCAGGACCCATCAAAGTGGGAGGTTGGCTCAGGGATCCTTTATATCCAAGACCATCCTCCATGAAAAGTAGAACAATAGATAGAACAAAAACTCACTCAACAGAGGAACGTTGGTGGGAGACTTGTGTATCTCAGCCTTGGCTCTGGGTTACGGGGAAAAAGAAAGGAAAAGAAAAATCTCTTTTGTGATCATTCCTAACTCTAAGGCTGCTCTTATAATAGAATTCATATACCCTGTGTGGCCTAAAGCCACAGATTTATATCTGGCACACCCAGATTGATGTGCTACCAGATATTTGATAGAATAAATCTCTTTGAAGGAAAACACTTTGAACACAGACCTCAATGCATTATCCCAACAAGGCTCCAAGTAACAAGAATTCATAGTAAAATATCAGAAATGCACCAGTAGGTATGGCACCATGGATAAGAATCAGTTGAAACAAACGGAGTAAGATTGGCAAAGACTACAGATGTTGGAATTATAGAATATAGAAGAAGTACATTTTTATGTTTAAGGAAATAAAAAAGAAAATCAACTTTGAACATAGAGACTATCACAGTTTGAGAAAGATTTGAAGAAGAGCCATATTAAACTTTTGGAAATGAAAAATATAATAGCTGAAATTGGAAATTTCGTAGTTAGGTTAAGCCAGGGTTTCTCAACCTTGACGCTCCTGACATTTGGGCTGGGTAATTGTTGCAGGGGGCTGTCTTGTGCATGGTAGGTTGCTTACTAGTATCTCTTGTCTCCATCCTCTAGATGCCAGGAACATGCCCTTCCTGGTGAGACAACCAAAAATATTTCCAACATTGCTAAGTGTCTCCTGGGGGCTAAAATCACTCCCTTTGAGAACCACTGGATTAAACAAGAGAGCTGAAGAGAATTCATGAAGGAACGAAATAATGCAGCACATCATTTCAGAAAAAAAAAGAAAAATAAAAGAATTTAGAAGACATAGATGATAGTTTCCAGAAGGATGTTTCTAATAAAAGTCACAGAAGGATATTAAAGAAAATGGGGAAAGGGCATTTGAAGAGTTAACAACTGAAATTTCTTCAGAAGTGATGAAAAATTTTGATTCTCAAATTCAGCATTTTCATATAAATTTAAAAATCAACTTCTCAATTTATGCATACACACAGCCTGCAGGGATTTTGGAAAGGAAAAAAATTTAAATGGCATCATTTATAATAGCATGAAAAATCCAAATACTTAGGAATTAATCTTTTTAAAGATATTATATACCTCAATAGAAAACTAAAACATTTCCAGGAAAATTAAAGAAGTTCTCAATAAATAAATGGTGGGAAATACTATGTTCATAAATTGGAAAACCCAGTATAGTAGAGATGTTTCTCCCCAAGTTAATCTATAGATTCCAAATGGTCTTAATCAAAATTATAGCAGATTATTAAAAATCTGTTTCTAAAATGTATGGAAATTCAAGGGCTGAGAATGCCACAACAATCTTGAAGACAAATTTGAAGATGTATATATATCAGAAATGAAGACTTACCATAAAGTGACAGTCATTAAGACAGTGTGATATTGGTGTAAGGACAGATAGACCAATGGAATGCAATATAGAGACCAGAAATACACATATACAGACACTTGATTTATGAAAAAGGTGGCATTGCCAAACGCTGGAGAAAGGATGATCTTTTCAATAAATAGTGCTGGGTTATTTAGGTATCTATATAGAAAAAAGTGAATCTTGACCCCCCTACCTCACACCAGACACAAAAATCATTTTTTTTCTTAAAATTAATTATAAGTGAACTGTAGACCCAAATGTAAAACAATAAAGTTTCTAGAAGATAATATAAGAGAATATCTTCATGACATTGGGGAAAGTAAAGTGTCCCTTGGGTCACAAAAAGCACTAATTTCATAGGAAATTTATTTTTATTTTATTTACTTATTTACTTCATAGGAAATTTAAAAACAATTTTGAACCACATTAAAATTGAGAGCTCTGTTCATCAAAAGACATGACAAGGAGAATGAAAGCTAAAAGGTGAATATAAATACTTGCAATACATATAACTGGAAAAGGATGTGTATTCAGAATATTAATAAAAACTACTAATAAGAAAAAACAAGTAAAAAAATGAGGCACTTCACAAAAGAGGATAACCAAACATCCAATGAAACTACAAAAATATGCTCCGACTCAGTCCTCAGAGAAATGCAAATTAAGGTCACAAAGAGATGACCACATCCTCAACCAAATGGGTAATATTGAAATGACTTTGAGTGTCAGTGAAGATGTGGAGTAACAGCAACTCTTACACATTGCTGATAACGGTATAAATTGATACTAACACTTGGGAAAACAGTTGAGCGATATCTACTAACTTTGAAGATAAGCATACCCTTTGACCCAACAATGTTACTCCTAGGTGAACATGCATATATACAAACACATGTGTGCATCCCTGCACCCAAACTCCCCTACAGGAATGTTTATGGCAGCATTATCCATAATGGCCCCCAAATGGAATCAATCCAAATATCCACCCACAGTGAAATGGATACATAAATGGCAGGAGAGCCATGCAGTGGAATTGCATGCGTCAGTGACAATGAATGTACTATACTAAACCCCAGCAACAACATGAGTGAATCTCTCAAACATTATGTTGAGCAAAGGAAGCCAGATGTGAGGGGAAAAATATGCATGTGGCATGTTTCCATGTATATAATATAAAATTGAAAAGGCAGATGAAATTAAACTATAAAACTTAGTGATCCATGCTGGGGTGTTAAAACTGTGAAGGAAAGCAAGGAAGTGAATACCACGAAAGACAGTGGTTATTCTTGTGGATACATAGGATGATGACCAGGAGGGTGTGTGAAGGACTGCTGGGGAGTTGGCAATATCCTTTATTAATTTGGGTCATGGTTAACGTAGTTCGTTTGCCAAATCATTGAGTTATATACTTTTGTTTTATACATTTTCCTGAATGTGCATTACAGTTCATAGTAAAAAGCTTTAAAATATTAGGAACAGTGCAGGCCCCCTAATGTGAACCTGAGTGTCTGTTTTTCCCCTCTGGATCTTTGTACTTTTCTACTTCTTTGGCCTTTCCTTTTTTGGAGGAGCCCTGATTCCTTTTCCTTGCAAATCATAAAATTGACTTTTGAGAAAGCATACTGCTCTTTGACCAGTAAAATTTGGCATCATAAACTGAACCTTACCCCCATGTAACTTTAACTACCACCCCCCACTCACAAACACCTTAAACAAAATATAACATTTTACAACTCTCCAATGGTTTTACCCTAAGACAAAAATGTGGATACTTTGACACTATGCTCTAAATGCTTTATTTCTTTTGTCTCACACAGTTAAGATCCTGTGCCTTTCATCCCACATTGCTCTCTGGATAAATAGTGTGGTACTAACGTAAGGGAACCTGGCCAGTTTTGAGTCATTGATAGAGTGTGGCCATCTTGTTGACCAAAGCCAGCTTCTCACATTTCCTCTTGAAAAGCATGGTGTTGACATGTTTAATATCCTGTGGCATTTCCTCTGGGCTCCATAGTATGATGGAAAAAGTCCCTGTTGATGTCTGATGGCCAAGTTGAATAAGCAAGGCCTTGAGACGATCCACTTCACAACTCTGGCTGGGGTGGTGATTTCCCTTAAAACTGTAATAGGAATCCTGATAGTCGTATCTTGACAGGATACCCACACCACTACTTTCAGGGAGAGTACTTATGTGTGCCTGGATGGGTTTTGAATAAATAAAAGTGAAATCTTGTCCACAGCTTGATAGGGAATGATAAATCAAAGCACACTACAGAAAAAAGGATAACCCTAAGGTTTTAAGCTTTTCTGGAAGAATTCCAAAAAGGCATATTTTAAGGGAATGTCTCAGGACAACCCTAAATAAACTGGTGACCTACAGATCAAAGACGTTGTGTTTTATTAGCCATCTCCTGACCCGGCCAATCCTACTGTCCTCTGACTGTTACACGCATCCCGATAAACCCTCCCTTCTCTTTCCTTTCTTCCTCTGAGAATCACAAGAATCACAAATCAGCCCTGACAGCATGTGGTTTCTCATCTTCAGGAATGTAGCTGGTACATTCTTTATGCGAAAGAGGCAATCCTAGGCAGGGTCTGACCCAGGCAGAACGAAGAGTATCTTATTTCACCTGCACAGAACAAAAGAGTGTCTTTCCTTTTCCAGTGCCCGCATGAGCCTGACGACTTGAATGGAAGCAGACTGGCTGAGCTCAGTCCTGAGGACAGAGACATGGCTGGCAGCGAGAGGGGTCCACTGAGGTAAGGGGGTCATTTTATCTCCTCCATGATTGTTCTTACAGTACAGTCCTGATTTGCAAAGGGAGCAGTGATTGACACAGGGTTCTTTATCCTTGACTGTAAACTTCCACCAATTAAATGGCTTCCGCCACTGATCCCAAGTCCTATAGGTTCATTTGGGGTGTAGTTAGTAAAATGTTATGAATTTCTGTAAGTTTACTTTGTGCTAGGAAAATAGTGAACTATGCATGAGGCAGGCTGCCTCTAAGAAGTCCCTCAGTGATCTCTGCCTCCTGATAGTCATGGCCTTCTGTAAACTCCTTCCTTTCAATAATTAGTTTCTCCTAACTAATAAAATATTGGCAACATTGAAGCGTGTCCCTTCCATAACTAGGTTCCATAATGTAGTGGCTTCTGTCTTCCAGCAGACTCTGTCCCTCGCTGGCTTTGATAAAGCAGGCTGCCATGTTGGAGAGGTCTTTGTGGTCAGGGACTGAGGGTGGCCTCAGGCCAACACTCAGCAAAGCCCTGAAGGAAGCAAGGGATTTGAGGAAGTCCTTCAGCCCAACAAGCCTTCAGAAACAATTCTAACAACAAACAGTTGAGCTTAGAAGCAGATCCTTTGGGGTGCTTGGGTGGCTTAGTTGGTTAAGCGTCTGCCTTTGGCTCAGGTCATGATCTCAGGGTCCTCAGATCAAGCCCCACATCAGACTCCTTGCTCCGCGGGGAGCCTGCTTCTCCCTCTACCCCTGATTGTGCTATCTCACTATCTCTCTCTCTGCATCAGATAAATTTAAATAAAAAAAAAGAAGAAGAGAAGAAGCAGATCCTTCCTCAGTTGAGCCTTCAGATGAGACTCTGGTCAACTCCCTGATTTCAGTTTGATGAGCAACCCTGGAGTAGGAACTGGCTCAGCTGTCCCTGAACTCCTGTTTCACAAAAACTGTCAGACAATCAATGTGAGCTTTATATTGGCAATTTGTTATATACCAAGAGGTAACTAATACAGTAGATTTTACGTGCCATTTTTCTTTCATAACATAAATATTCACTTAATATTCACTTTGGGAAATGTTTCCATTGCTATTTCTAAGACGGTAGACTGACATACACTTATACCCTGTACTGTGTTGAAATCAGTCATCTCTTTAGAGAGTTATCTATGAACTAACAGATCACATAAGGGCAAACATTAAGAAGCCTCTGTGGTCTAAAATGTGGCTCTAGTTGTGTCATTCCTCTGCTTAAAGACCTTCTGGAACGCTCCAGGAAATATGAACTCCCATAATGTGTCCCCAGACTACCTTCCCAGGCTTTCTTCTTGTCACCCTTCCTGCACTGTGGCCCGGCCCTTCCCATGTCTGTCTTCTCTCCTCCTGCCCTTCATAGTGCCCCCTTCACTCTACCACCTCATGTCTGCCTGTGGAAGGCCCATCTCTTCCATGGGGCTTCTCCAAGATCACACACCTGCCCCTATGCCCGGAGCCCTATCTCTTCACTCTATCCCCCCACGCCACTTTTGGCCTTGCTTCAGGTACCTTTCATGTGCTGACCTTCATCCAGCTTTGCTTTCAATCTCTTCTCTGATTTAGTCTGTGAGACTAAAATCTCCATGAGGGCAGAGACTGACCATCACTCTGTGTGGCCTTCCCACATCTAGTGCATCACCTTGGGCATGGAGAGGAGGTGGTCTTCTGATGCTTGTGAGGTTGAATGTGACGAAAGGTGGATTGGGATGTGGTGCAGCCTTCCCGAGAGGGGGTTCATAGAAGTGCTGCTAAGGAAGGACTCTATAGCTAGACAAGGTTGGGAGACTAGGTGTGCCTGTCCCCTCACGAAGAGTCCCAGTGGACATGAGATGGTTAAAGTCTCCTGTAGTAAAGAAATGGGTGCTGTAGCTTCCAGCTTCAGCTTTCTGTAATGCTGTGCTTTGGGCAGGAGAATTGGAAGCAGCCTGGTCATGCATTTATAGGATCCTTGCCTGTTTCAAGCTCACCTCATAGTGATGGCAGCATGTTTGGTTTTCCCTTGGTAAGGCTGTGAGTTTACCACGCTAAATAGTCTATATCTGGGCCCCTCATTCAGTCTCAGGTGATTCCAGATGCTCAACTCCCCCAAATACACAAATCCCACTGTTAGGAACTAAGCCACCTACACTGTGTGAAGAACCATGTTTATAACCAGTTTGGCACCACCTTGTCATTATGGTTCCTTCTGCTTAAAGTGGCAGAGACTGTATTTAAAGATTTCGGATGTTAGAGACTGCTTTTTTTCACCAGCCTTTGCTGGAGCCAATCCTGGTTATTGGATGTGTAATAAGCATTTCCTGTGTGTCAGGCACTGTGCTAGGTGCTTAGGGTACACACCTCACTAACAGACTGCTCCTGCCCTACAGGATACGTAGTCTGACTCAGAACCCAGATTCTCGTAGTACAGTTCTCTGAGCACTGAAACCCTATTACGTGCAGCACACAGGCCAGGGGGCGGGGACGCTCGGCTGGAGGCGCAGGGAAGTCTAGCAGGAGAGCTGACAGATTCTGAAAGGTCACCCTGGGAATAGAGGTGGAAAAACAGAAAGTGCAATTCAACAGATTTGTTGTTTGCACACTCCCTCTCTGCCGTGTCCTGAGAGTTCTGAGATGAATGAGGCACACTCCCTTCCTTCCAGGACCTCCGCTGAGCGCGGTGGGGGCAGAGGTCAGGTGAGGCCCCCAGGGCCTGATTTGGGGGCACTGGGGGAACCCAAGGACTGTAAGGCCAATGGCCAGCACACGCCATACCTTCCGTTCTCATTAACAATCACTTCTTGCCTCTAATCTTTTGTTGCTGCTGGTGGGTTGTGTTTTTTTTTTAAAGAATGAACATAATTCCGGGGCGCCTGAGTGACTCAGTTGGTTAAACAACTGCCTTCGGCTCAGGTCATGATCTCAGGGTCCTGGGATTGAGCCCCACATCAGGCTCCCTGCTCGGCGAGAAGGCTGTTTCTCCCTCTCCCACTTCCCCTGCTTGTGTTCCCTCTCTCGTTGTCTCTCTCTGTCAAATAAATAAATAAAATCTTTAAAAAAAAAAAAAAAAGAATGAACATAACTCCTCTGAGCATCTTAAGCCCGTAGACCTCAGACCTGATCGCTGTGGACTTACGAACTCCTGTCGGGCCCCTGGTTCTCTCTCTCGCCTGCCTCGAACACCGTTCCTCCCTTCCTGTCTCCTCGTGCTTCACCTCCATGAGGGGGCCGCTGGGAGGGAGGAAGAGGAGGAGGGCTTGCCCCCTTCTGTGGTCTCGCTGACTCCTGGATCCATCGTGGAGGGCCTCTGGTAGAGTGGTCGCAGTAGTGGCTATGGCTGAGATCTCCGGCCGTGGCCAGAGCCAGCACACCGGGCCGGGGGTTTGACTCCACTGCTCATCGACTGTGTGGCCGTGGGTGCCTTTCCTAAAGCTCTGTGTGTGGTTGCCTCCCCTGTAAAATGAGGTCAAAAGATGTTCTTCACAGCGCTGGGTGGATTAGTCCTTCTGTGCCGAGCATACTGTCTTCAGAAGGCTCCATTAGGTGCTTCATAAATGCGAATCCCCTGCCTCTTTTCCTTTAAATCGGGGAGGTCATTCCAGCTTTGTTGGGATACAGTTGGCACCTGGCCTCGTGGGGGCTTGGCGTGTGCAGAGTGACCATGTGTTTCGCGAGTCTCTGGCAAGATGGCTCCGTGCTGGGGTTAGTCAACCCCTTCATCATCTCATACTTACAGTTTTCTGTATGTGTGCGCTTCACTTTATTTGCTAATTTTTCTTAAACACATCCTAATTTTACGGTAAGAAAACAATTTAACTGAAGAACACAGGGAAGTCACACTTGTTCTGAGTGTATAAGAAGAACATTTAATTTTCAGTTCAGGAACTCGGTCATCAGGTTGAGTTTTTCTTTCTTTCCTTTTTTTTTTTTTTTTTTAAAGATTTATTTATTTATTTGAGAGAGAGAATGAGAGAGAGCACATGAGAGAGGGGAGGGTCAGAGGGAGAAGCAGATTCCCTGCCGAGCAGGGAGCCCGATGCGGGACTCGATCCAGGGACTCCAGGATCATGACCTGAGCCGAAGGCAGTCGCTTAACCAACTGAGCCACCCAGGCGCCCTCTTTCCTTTTTTTTTAAGATTTTATTTTAGTTGACAGAGAGGGAGAGCACAAGGAGGCAGAGCAGCAGGCAGAGGGAGAAGCAGGCTCCCCGTGGAGCAAGGAGCCCGATGCGGGGCTCGATCCCAGGACCCTGGGATCATGACCTGAGCTGAAGGCAGACGCTTAACGACTGAGCCACCCAGTGCCCCCAGGTTGGGTTTTTCTACGAGGACCCCGGGCACAAGTAGGTGGCCTCCTTCTCGTGGCAAGTGCAAGTGTTATACTTAGTAGCCTTGTCTGTCTGAGAAAAATTGGTCATTGTATTTGTTACCTAAAATGGGTGATCTGGACATTTTTGTTCCATTCTAGGAGAACGCCACCGTCTCATTTTTCTCCAGCTTACCTTGAGAAAGACAAGGGAGTTGGTAGTTTATATTGGCAGGATTGAGAGAGAACATAAAAATGGGTGGAACACATATTCAGTGATGGATGGGGATGTGAACATTTTTGGCTTAAAAATCACTTTTCCCTTGCTCTTGTATTCAGGCCAAGGAAGTGCCAATTACTTTGGGTCTTTCCCGGAGTAATTAATTCACCTGGAATGTCTTCCTCTCCTCCCTTCCTGTCGTGCTGTCTCTGTAACTTATTTTCCTTTATTCAAAAGACCTTTACTGAGGGCTGTATGCTGTCCTAGAGACAGAGCTACTGGATGAAGAAGGCACTGGGCGGCGGGGGGACAGGCATGCGCACACTCACACCCTCCACTCCTTGCCTGAGTTGGGTGCATCTGGCCTGGCGGCTCTCGGTAAGGGGAGAAGGCAAGGGCCCCGGGACCCGAAGGTCTGCAGGGAATCACTCAGAGAAGTGGAGTGAGTGGGTGCAGGCCCCACAGGGCTGAGAAAGGAATTATGAGAGCCAGAATGAGTGATGGCGTTGGGGCACGCATGTGGGTGGCCTTCCAAGAAACACAGGTCAGTAGGGGTGACGTGCGGAGGAGTGGGGAGCAGTGGGGAGAAACCCACTGGTGCTAATGGCAGTAGGCAAGGGCCTCTTTCTCACACATTTCTGCACATCTGACCTCTTTCTGGGCCAATCTGGCTACAGATAACGAGCTGCTTTCACTTCATTGAGAGAAGCATCCAGTGGGTCATGCTGTTCTGGAAAGGGGGATACGAACCAAACCAGGATGTGGTCACTGCTCTGGAGTTTGCAGCCCCTGTGCTGGGCTTCCTCATCAGGGCTGTGCATCAGAATCACCCCGGAGCTTTAGAACACAGACCTTGCATGATTCTGATTCAACAGATGGGGTGGGCTTGGGCTGCCATTTCCCCACCCAAGAACCTGCATCTAGTGAAATGATGAGCAGGAGAGGAGGTCAGCGCCCCTGTTTTCCAGGCACTAGGCTAAGTGTCTCATATTATGATAAAATACATAAATGGAGGTTTATGTGTCCTGAGCAGGCTCAGCTCAGCACCCAACAGTCAATGAGGCCCATTGCCTCTCACTTGACATTCAGCGGTGTCACACTGGTTACTCTGAGGTCAGCCATGCTGGGGATATTTACACCAGGGAAATTGGCAAATGCTAAAAAATCAGGGCATTTTCCTCTCTAGAAAGCCAGTTGGTAAATATTTCCTGAAACACCACAGTGTGAGTACATGTATATATATATGGTCTCGTTGAACTTCATCTCCATAATAAGCCCAGATTCTATGCATGGAATAACACTTTGCTGCTTTCTAACCACTTTGAGATGTGTTACCTCACTGTCACAATAACCCATGAGAATAAGTTAGGGCAGTGTTGCTATCTTCATTTTAAGGAAAACTGGCTCAGAGAAGTCACACAGTGAGGAGGACAGACCTGACCCGAACCCCAGCTCTGACTCCCAGCTGCACTCTTGCTATTCCAGCGGGCATGGCCCCAGTGATCAGATTTCTGGCTCTGAGTCAGTGTCTTGATCACAAGGGCTGGAGGGACCCAGACCTGACCCCATTCTCAGATATCTGATAACAGGAAGTTTCCCCAACACTGGCAGGTAGAGCTTTAATAAATGACCTTCCTGCTCTGCTTATTTTGGTGCATTGAGTATTCTTATGCTAAGTTCGGGGCCTGACTAGGCAGGCTTATGGGGACCCCCAATCCAGGGGCATTATATTTTGAGGGGGCTGTGATGTGGTGCCCAGGGAAATGTGCTTTTGGCTGGCACGGAAAGAAGGGAATCCAGAACTTTTTAAAACCCACCCCGTTAAGGTCTTGGCCGAGGCCATGGGAATTTCCAAATATTTCATTGGTTCTAATTGAGGTAACAGTGAGTTGGAGGCTAGTATGAGGCTTGGGGATTTATGTCTGCATGGAAAATTCCCAGTACACAGGGAGCTAATTCTAAAATGGTGAAAATAGCAGCAAACTCAACCAGTGCCAACAGATATCACCTGCTGGGGACCGAGTGTGTCCTGAGGAAGAAAGGAAAGAGACTCCTCATTCCCAGGCTGACCCTCCCCACCCTTCTTATTTTGTCAGGACCTACCTGCTGTCTGCTGGGATAAACAACTGAGTGAAAAATGGGTCACATCATGGAAAAATCACACTGAGAGACTTTTTTAAGACAGAATTTTCCTTTATGTCTGAAGTTGAGGCGGCTGGGATTGTTCCACTCACGTGACCAAACACCCACACGGATTGCCCCACTGGCCCTACCTGGGACTTCCGCAGAGGTGTCAGGTGTCACTTCCTCTTTAGGTTCTGAAGGCTGTCCTGTCTGAGGGATGAGCTTGCAGATGGTACCAGATGGAAAACCAGGAGGAGTCGTGGTCTGTGTAGCAAGCAGTCCATGACATCAGGCCTGCAGAGACTTCTGCATGACGGGCTCAGAGCCTCCGGGCCTCCTGGCAGGAGGTAGATGATTCCTTCCCCCCGCTGTGCCCCCCACAGCCGCCATGCTCCCTGCTACCCCCAGTGCTGGGCACAGAGTGCAGACTTGTTTTCTTTGGAATCCATAAACACCTGTGTGCCCCCTGACGTGTCTCAGACAACATGGATCAGCCGGACGCCAGGGGTGTTTGTACAGAGTCCCCAGGGTTGAAATTGGACTAGGAACACTAGGACAGCACTCTCAGGTGGGCCCACCCGAGCTTCAGCAGAGAACCCTCCTCAGGAACTCTGACATTTCCCTGAGTGACATAGAGTGACTCAGAATTTCAGACTCAGGGCGTGAGGGGAGCTTGGAGGGGACCGGGGTAAATAAAAGAGTCAGCAGGAGGAAGGTGCAGGATAAGGCACGTTCACTGGCCAGCATTCTCAAAGACCTGTGGCTGCAGGGTGGGTCCCAGACCAGCAACAACCAGCATCACTTCAGGACCTGTTAGAAATGCAGATGCCTGGGTGGCTCAGTCGTTAAGCGTCTGCCTTCAGCTCAGGTCATGAACCCAGGGTCCTGGGATCGAGTCCCACATCGGGCTCCCTGCTCCGCGGGGGGCCTGCTTCTCCCACCCCCTCTGACCCTCCTCCCTGCTTGTGCTCTGTCTCTCTCAAATAAGTAAAATCTTAAAAAAAAAACCCAAAAAGAAATGCAGAGTCGCAGGCCCCACCCCAACCTCCTGACTCAGAGTCTATACAACAAAACCCCGGGGATTGCTGATGGATTTATAGCCTGAGGGCACAGCTCTGACTGAAGCCAGACAGGCCTCTGCACACTGACTCAGACTAGGTCCGGGGCACATCCGGGCGCTGGAGTATCTACCATACAGTAACCTAAAGATGTTTTCGATAGAGTCGAGGGGGTGGGAGATCTCTTTTCCCTTCTCTCTCTCTCTCTTTTGCAGATACACAGACACAGACATAAGCCCCCCCCCCACACACACACACGCATGTGATATCATAAAGGACCTGGAGTCAGAAGAGATTTGAAGTTTCACGCCTGTCTTTGTCACTTAATAACTTAATACTCATGGGACCTCAGCCAAGTCTCCGACTTCTCTGAACACGTTTCCATATCTCTAAAAAGGATACAATCGATGACTGCACTGAGCTGGGTGCTCACAGGGAGCAAGCAGTAAACATTTTACATATATGACTCATGGAATCCTGTGGACAGCCCATTGCCCACATCTGACAGGTGTGGCCCTGGAGGCACTCCCCGGCCTGCTGGGGATCACACAGCTTGTGGGCGATTGCACAGCAGAGCGGGGCCTGGCTCTGGAGCCCACACTGCATCCATACCCCATGTTGGGGACCCCGCCAAGTGACCCGTAGACTGGCAGGGGGCACGCAGAAGGATGGATGTGAGCCACCCAGGCCAGCACCTGAGCCCTCAGGAAGTGGTGACTGTCAACACTATCCATGTGCAGGTGAAAGTTGAAGATGTAGGCCTTAATTGGGTATCAGTAGTCATTTCTTTCTTTTTTTATTTTATTTTATTATGTTATGTCAGTCACCATATATTACATCATTAGTTTTTGATCAGTAGTCATTTCTTTAAGATGCTTTTTCTTGTCTGTATTTTCCTGAAATTAATGCCTTTCTTTCATCAGGAGAATAAGTAAGAAATGGTCATTTGTAAAATCCCTCTTGACTCGCTTGTATGAGTGGTGCGTATGACTTGTTCCTTCCCAGCACGAGGGAGAGAAGGACAGAAACCTTTTAGAGCCCGAGCAACTCCTAGCTGTAGCAGCGCAGAGAACACTTACCCCAGCTCGGAAAAAGCAGCCCACCTCCACCTCTCTTTCCACAAGTCACAACAATGACCCACAAGAAGGGCAGAGCACGCCACTTGGACCTGCCCCTTTGGTCTGCATTTCGCTATCTTCCCACACACCAGGGACCAGAACCTCTGGGGAGGGGGTGTCCCTGTGTCGCCTTAGTTCTACTGCATCCAGAATGAACATCCTCAACAATAAACCTTTCAATGCATAAAGCAAGGGCATGGAGGAATGCATGTATTAGAGACTCAGGGTTAATGACTTCCTAAGTGGAAAATTTCCCCCCAAAGTGTTTCCAAATATAGAAAACGCAACATAATAAATGATGAGGGCTCACAGATCTTGGCAGCAACAGTAGCAGGGGGCAGAGTGAGGAAGGAGAAGGAGTTCTCAATTCCCAGGGCCAGCCATCCCACCCTGACTTCTGGCCTACTTTCCTACCAACAGTTTCATAATTGCACCCACTTAGGAGCTCTTTAGATACATAATCTAAGTGGAAATCCAATGTATTATTATTTTTTTAAGTCATTGATAAGCCCCTAAGATAGATTGCATTTCTCCCAGCCCTTCTGTACCAAGAGTGTTGGGGAGGTTGAGAATGTCACTGGTCACATTGTTCTTTTCTCCTGTGTCCCCCTAAAGGGCTTTGTTGGGGACCTTTGTTAATGGTTGTCAAATACTCACATGCCTCAGGCATTTTTAGCCTACCAGGAGCTTGTTGGACCGAACAAACAAACTGAAACCACCCCTGATTCTCTGCGGACTACATTTACCAAGATTAGTTCCTATAATTATCAGGTTGTGGCCTAAGCCAAAGGCTACTCTCAATCTTCCCGGCTGAGCCATCTTTTGCTCCTTGACAGCTGTGAGCCTCCTCATCCCCATGGGTGGAGAAAACTGGTAGAGGCGGAGGAGATGGGAGGATTGTGGAAACCTGAATCTCACTAATGCTCCCCAAACTTTCCTTCCCTGAAGCAAGGAAGGGCCCAGTCTTAGCACAGAAAGGATACTCAAAGATGTATCAAAAATGCTCAACCGAAGGAAGTTATGAATTGATGTCTCGGGGATCACAGCTGCCCAAACAGGTCTCTTCCAACTCTGGCTAGTTCCCAAAGACTGAGGGACTCATCAGAGGCTCTGAGTATACTTCCTCAAAAAACAAAAAGGTTCTGGGGGAGGTCTGGGCCTTAGGTGGGCCTCCAGAAGAATGGCCGCATTTTCGGTCCTAGCTTGAGCCCTTGTCATAGCATGGGAGAATGCGAACTATATAGGGTGTGGGCGAGTGGCCATGATGCCCATTTTATGAACAAGGTGGTACCCATCTCCTGACAGCTTATCAGGGAGCCCTGGGCTACATGTTTTGACTTAGAAAGTCCTAAGAGAGTAGAAGGAAAGGTCATCATGTTATTTTAAACTCAGACTTGGTACTTGGATGTATTAATGGCCTGGCATACAGGGGTTGATACATAAGTCCTTACTCCCCTTGCCGCTGCTCAAGGCCTCACCCACATATCATTTTGAGGTTAGGGCTCTACATTTTGAGAAAGATTAAAGTATCCAAAGAGATCCCAAGAAGAAGGAAAAGTAAAAACCAGTATGAAAAGAAAGCATGGAGTTAGGTCTTATGTAGAATGTTTAAATGTGTTGGGAAGAAAGCCACAGGACAATGAAATCTCTGTATTTAAGGAAAAGAGGTTGCTGATACAAACAGTGCTGATCTGTTTCCTACTGTTAGCTAATTAAATGATTTTATTGCCAGTTTCCCATGAGGTTCCATCTTGGGCAGTGCAGGCATTGAATTAGAATGTCTTCTACGGGGGCGCCTGGGTGGCTCAGTCGTTAAGCGACTGCCTTCGGCTCAGGTCATGGTCCCAGGGTCCTGGGATCGAGCCCCACCTCGGGCTCCCTGCTCTGCGGGAAGCCTGCTTCTCCCTCTCCCACTCCCCCGCTTGTGCTCCTGCTCTCGCTATCTCTCTCTCTGTCAAATAAATAAAATCTTTAAAAATAAATAAACAAACAAACAAACAAACAAATAAATAAATAATAAAATCTTAAAAAAAAATAGAATGTCTTCTGCGGGAAGACCCTGAGGATTCAGTTCTGGGGAGGGAACATGAGGAACAGATTCACCCCATGGGCCATGCAAACAAGGGTTTGCCAGGTTTTCCTGATCCTACCTCGTGACCTGAGGTGATGGAGAATTCTAGTGAGGAAGCTTTTGAAAAACATGGTGGCCAACAGAAAAATAAAGAAATATTCAATCTTAAGGTTAATTAACTATTGAATAATGTCTATGAAAGAGAGTGGGCCTTCTTTCCTTGGGGAGTCTTAAGAATGACAGTCACCTTCCTCATTTTAAGGATCCTCTTGCCTGGAGTCAGAGGTCTATACCAGATATTCTCTCAAGGCTCCACCTATTTTGATGAATCTACGATGTATTAGAACTCTGATGATGGAAATCCACCCCTGGCTAGCCTGAGTAAAGGAGCAGATGTAGGGCTCACATAACCAGTCTCCAGTGGGGCAAGGCTGTGGTCGGTCTGAGGGCCCTGCTGCCAGAGGGTGGTATACCACCTGCATGCTTCCTTCTCTCCCTTTCTCTGTGTGTTGGCTTTGGATTTTTGTTTTTATTTTTCACACAGCAGAACACATAACCCCTGAGAGGCCTGGCTTTAGTAAAGGGAGTAAAGAGGAGTTGTCTCTCTTTCCTTGGTTCCAGGCCAAAATATTCTGGAGAAGGGCTAGGTCAAGGGCACACCCCCAAAGGCAGGCAGCCCATCCCTCAGTGGTTGGAGTGGGGTGGGGGGATCAGATCCCAGGAAGAAGGACAGAGCAGATACCCACAGGTACCCAGCATGGCACCAAGCCAGATGCCAAATTCTAAGTATGCACGAGCTGGGGGAGAAAAGAGAAAGAGAGAAATAGAACACAGGTCAGAGTAAGGCTGGGAAAGAGTGAGGGACAGGCTCACTCTGGAGCATAGATATGCTAATTGAAAGGACATTCAGTTCTACTCTTGAACGAAGATGCCTCCGGCCATACATATTTCTTGCCAATTTCCTTTCAACCTTAACTAATAACTTTTCTTCCTTAAATTCTGTCTGAGCTAGTTGGCAAAGCATAAAAACACTTTCTGTTTATTTGCGCTTGGTATAGCTGGAACGACTCCCGTGAAGATTTTTGCTCTCATCGTTTTGCCTGTTAAGTTTCTACCCAACATGATCCCTTTCTTAGTTGGCTACCTGGGAAATGCAAGGGGCAGTAAACTTTGTTAGTAGTAGCTGCATCTTTTTACTTGGTACAGTATATCTTACATGATGAACTCTAGCTGTGAGTGGGATGAAAGTTTATTTGCAGTTGAGGCTGGACCGAGGGACAGGGCCTTAGCTTTCCCAGAACGGACCCCCAGCCTGACAGCGGTGGTAACAGGGATGTGCAGTAGGGATGATTAGGACTTGGGAGCCGGAAAGATGAGGATTTGAATCAGGCTGTAAAATGAGTAAGGACTATAATGGAGGGTGCAGGGCACCTCGCACATCCCCCTTCCCAGCCAGGCATTCATTCTCCCAGCTGCTGAGGGGATTAGCTGCTGAGGCCTCACAGCTGAGTTTCCTCCTAGGACTGCCGTGACTGAGGGACCAAAGTTACACCTCTCCCAGAATGGTCTGGTACAAGGGTTCCAAGCCCAGTGCTCACACCTCAGTTCAGGGTGGTTCTGAAGTTATCCCAGCTCCAGAGCTTCAGAGGATCTGCAGGGGCCTTTCTTGGGACCGCCTCACTGTTCAACCTCAGCATCTGTCCCATCCTGCTTCCTCGCTCCCTAACATGTGTTGCTTCAGAGATCACTCCCCAGTAAACTTCCTACGAGCAAATGTCCATCTCAGCATCTGAGACAGATATTTCCTTGTAGGACTTTTTCCATTAGGACGAAAGCCAGCCAATGTGTGTCTTGAGCAGGTTGCTCATAAAGTTATTTTAATGTTTTTAAAGCCATGATCGGGATGGTTCAGTCCCAGAACTGAGCCACAATTAAGTAGGATACAGTCTACTCAACCAGAATAAATTTAAAAAATAACGCAGGTTCTTTACTGATTCTATTGGGAGTGAGACTTATGGTTGCGAGTTACAGAAGACCCAAGTAAGCTTGTTTAAGAAAAGGAAAAGTTTAGGGGCGCCTGGGTGGCTCAGTCATTAAGCGTCTGCCTTCGGCTCAGGTCGTGATCCCAGAGTCCTAGGATCGAGCCCCGCATCGGGCTCCCTGCTCGGCGGGAGGCCTGCTTCTCCCTCTCCCACTCCCCCTGCTTGTGTTCCCTCTCTTGCTATATCTCTCTCTGTCAAATAAATAAAAATCTTAAAAAAAAAAAAAAAAAAGAAAAGGAAAAGTTTATTTGTGTATTCATAGGGTCAGTGGGGAACGTTCATGAACTCTGAAGTCCAGGGGTAAACTTTCATGCGTGTCTGGATGCCCGGACTCAGGGGGGTCATAGGACCTGCTCTCTCCTCCTTCTTCCTTTATGCTGCCTCCAATCTCAGATGGGTTTTAACCACCTGCTGGCACAATGCCTTCCATTACCTGCATTGTTTACTCCAACATTCCAGCCCATGGCTCATGTTCACAGTGGAAGAGAGAATGCCTCTTTTCCAGGTGCTCCCATGGAACAGTTATGTTGTAGAATGGTTGAGAGCATTGGATTACAAATACGAAACGTGTCAATGTTTGTAAAGTATTCAGAACAGTGCTAAGCATATTATAAATACCCCATAAGAGGTTTTTTTTTTAAAGATTTTATTTATTTATTTGCGAGAAAGAATGAGAGACAGAGAGCATGAGAGGGAGGAGGGTCAGAGGGAGAAGCACACTCCCCGCTGAGCAGGGAGCCTGATGCGGGACTCGATCCTGGGACTCCAGGATCATGACCTGAGCCGAAGGCAGTCGCTTAACCGACTGAGCCACCCAGGCACCCAAGAGGTTTTTTTTAATTAAAAAAATACCTATCTGATTTACTTGGGTCACAGTCTCATCTCTGAATTGATCACTGTGGGCTAGAAGAAAATGATGTGCAGGTAGCTTACTCCTGGAGGTAAGGGTAGAGTTAATTCCATTGAAATATAGGGTCTGAGGTGGGAGGTTCTCCAAAAGCATTCAGGCTTCTGTTACCAGACGAAGAGGAAAAGATGCTGGGCAGGCAAAATAACAATTGTCCCCTCTATATGTATTTTATAAAGATTGTACACACAGCCACATAATTGCTTAGCAATCGTTTTTAAATCCTTAAAAAAAATTAAGATACTTTTATAATGAAGTGATCTGATAGACACCAAATATTATCCAAGTGAAAAAAGAATTAGTATCACCTAAAATGAAACAAATTGATCTGTTGTGCTTTCTAATTTGACCTAACGGGAAGATACTCTCCTTTATTAGCTTCTGAAAGTATTTTTTAGGACTATTTGGAATTCATGCTTGTATGTGAGATGAGTCTTTAAATTAGTTTTTTTTCCAATATGGGTACCAGGTTTCCCCAGGACCACTTTTAAAAAGTTCATCCTTTCCCCGCTATCCTATTCTATCACTTTAATTATATTTCAACTGACTTAATTGTGAGTTTATTTCTGGCTTTCTGTCTATTCCATTGGTCTATTTTTCTATTTCTGTGCCAGTACCATACTGTTCTCGTTACTATACAGGGTTAAGTGCAAAGGTTTAACAGATACTAAAAATGCCTAAAAAGACAGTAGGAGATTCGAGAAGCCAAATAAGCCCTAAGTAAGATAGATAAATAAATATCAATAATAAATAATAATACAAATAATAAAATAAGATAAATAAATGAAGCAAGGAAAAGCAACAATAAAAACATTCACACCAGACATGTCAACAGAACTACAGAAAACCAGAAACAAATAGAAAGTCATAAAAGAAGCTAGAGAAAAAAGATTTCCTTAATGAGTGACACTTGACTTCTTACTAGAAACAATGGAAGCCAGAAAACAGTGAAATGACATCTAAAATGTCCTGAAGGAAAACAACTACCAACCTAGAATTCTGTACCCCGTGAAAATATCTTTTAAGAATGATGGTGAAATAAAGACATCTTCAGACAAACAAAAACAGTAGTATGCTCCTAGCAGATACGTGCTAAAAAAAATTCTAAAGAATATACTTTATAGCAAAAGGAAAGTTTATCCTGAATGGAGAGTCTGAGATGCAAGCAGTAAAGAGCAAAGATGTAAATGTGGCTCTGATGATTATAATGGTACTTCGTGCTGGTTTCTGTTGTTGTTTTCCTATCGCTCTGTAATGACAGCTGTTCCACTGTCTCTCATGATTCTTTGTGGTGACTGGGCTCAGTGAGGCAGGTCTTCTGCTGGTTTCCCTTGGAACATCTCATGTGGTTTCCATTAGATGTCGGCAAAGGCCAGGGTCATCTGGAGGCTCAACAGGGACACCATCATATCTGGGCCTTGCTCACTCTCTACGTGCTGTCAAGTCCTCTTCTTCCCCTTGTAGTTCCTCAGACGGTAGCTCAGGACTCCTAAAAGTGCAGTGGTGCAAGCTGCCAGGCCATCTTAATGGTTGGTTCAGAATGTCACTTTTTTTTTTAATTTTATTTTATTGTTACATTAATCACCATACATCACATCATTAGTTTTTGATGTAGTGTTCCATGATTCATTGTTGGTGTATAACACCCATGCTCCATTCAGTACATGCCCTCTTTAATACCCACCACCAGGCTAACCCATCCCCCCCCCCAGAACCCTCAGTTTGTTTCTCAGAGTCCATAGTCTCTCATGGTTCGTCTCCCCCTCCAATTTCCCACCCTTCATTTTTCCCTTCCTACTATCACTTCTGACTCCTGTATTGGTTTTTCCAGAGAAGCAAAACCAATCAGATGTGTAATATATATTATACATTATATATGTATACATAGCTGTATCTATTACACATGTGTATATACATATGTATTATACATATGTAGTATATATTATATATGACATATACATATATGTGTGTAATATTGAGGCACCTGAGTCTCTCAGTTGGTTAAGCGTCCAACTCTTGATTTCAGCTCAGGTCATGATCTCAGGGTTGTGGGATCAAGCCCAGCATTGGGCTCCATGCTCAGTGGGGAGTCTGCTTCTCTCCCTCTCCTTCTGCCTCTGCACTTTCTCTCTCTTTGAAACAAATAAATAGTAATAATAAAATTGTATTTATATAATATATAGACCCACATATATAAATTTATTATATGGAATTGGCTTATGTGATTATAATAAAGTGATTGAATTAGTAATAATAATAATAACAACAACAACACACTTCCCACAAATGAAAGCCCAGGCCTAGATGGCTTCACTGGTGAATTCTACCAAACATTTAAATAAGAATGAATGCCAATTCTTCACAAACTCTTCCAAATCCCAGGCGAGCCCTGTGGGACTACATCAGAGAGAATACCAAGTGTTCACTGGGGATCACCTTTGGAGACCAGCTACCAAAATCCACCTTGTGCAAAATCTGATGATAGATCAAAAGAGCAGACAATTTTTGGCATGTAGCTGATTGCTTCCTGAAACTCCTTTGGCTGGAGCTCTTCCGTGTTCAGGCTTTGAATCTTAGTAAGTACAAAGCCCCTTGAAGGAGTAACACACTAAATTTATAGCAATCATTTACATCTTAGCATAAACCAAGGACTTGGGAGATGTGATATTTAAGGTTGTGATAAAAGGAGATATTTCAAAGCTTTAGGACTCAAGGTGGGAAGAACGGAAGTTGACTGGAGGATGGGTGGGACAGGCTGGATGGCAAGGTTGGAGTCAGAAAGTTCCCTCGCTTGTTAAGTTTGCTTAGTACCAGGCCTGTTTTAAGTCCTTCCTAGACAGTGATAGCAGTATCTCCCTTCAAGGGTGGGGCGGGGGGGCGGGGGAGTCGTTAGTAAGAATCTCAGTCCAAAGCCATGAAATCTATAATGGCACAATTTTGGACACAGACCAGCAGGAAAGGAATGGGCTTGGGGGCATCAGAGCCTTCCCAGAGCCCCTAAAATCACAAATTAGTTCTGCATTGTGGTCTGTTGACAGCCTCCTAACTCGAACTACATTTACTACAGAACAAAGATTCTATCCTTTTCCCTAAAAATTATGCTTCTCTTAGAGATTGGAGCACATAATAGTCTTTGGAAGCTACTTTATAAATATTGACATCATAGTTATTTTGACCTCAGTAACCCAAAGCTACCAGCAGTGGCCGAGGAACCAAAGGGTTCAATGAGATTAGCCAGTCTGAGAGTTCTTTTCTTGGATTTCAGCAGGCCAGCGATTCCTCAAGTGTGTTGGGAATGGAATCCAAAAACAAGAGACATTGCTTTCTTATGTGATGGTCTCCCATCTGAGGCTTGCATTTCAGGTCTTACCTGTACCTCGCACAGCCTTTGGCATGTTTCAGTGAATAATGCTTTTAAGTGGCTTGCTTAACTCCATTTCTCTGCACACATTCAGTGAACTAATTCTATTAGCAAAGGTTGTTGATGGTCTGAGAAAAAATTGAAGGAGTTCATTTTTGGCAAAGATTCCTAATTTGTAATGTTGGTGGTTACCGCACCCAGGGCTTCCAACTTAATTGGAAACAGTGGAATGTAATTTAGCGGTGGCTGTTCCTCTGGCTGTTAATTTAGCCGATTTGAAGTCCATTAAGGTTTTAATGGAAACAAGTCCTTGCTAATTAACCAGAACCTCCATTGCTAGTAGCTGGTTACAGGTAGGATGCACGCGGTGCTTCACTCACCCTCGCTTCTTAAAGCACCCTCTGCAAGGGCGCCTGGCCCCAGCTCTGGATACGTTTGTCATCTAGAAACAGATCTTAGAAACTGCTGGTGTTTATAATCAAAACCAGAGTCTATTCAGTGACCAAACTCTAAAACTGCTTGAGTTTTGTTTTTCTAGCTGAATTTCCAATGACAAAATATTGAAGGCGTTTTGTTTATTGGCTTTTCCCAGGAGATCTACTGCTAAGATAAGACTAAAGCTTTACAACATTGTTTAAAAAGAGAAGTTAGCATTTTAAGGATCTACTTTAAAAAAAAAAGGTAAAGCAAATACTTTCCACCTCATTATTTTATTAAGACTTTGGTGATTTTGAAAATCTGATATTTTGGTCTGCTAACCCTTGTGGACTAACTGTGGTCTTCTAAGTTTTCCACAGGAGCGTTCAAGCTGATCAGGCAGCCCCATGTTCCAAAATATTTACAAGGCATGGGTAATGATCCATCTCACTTAGTCTTCCCCAGAGTTAGGAACTGGGCTCAGCCTAGTTCTGAGAGAACAGACCCGAGCCCCAGCTGTCCCAGGCCTAGAAGCTTCTTTTCTCTTTGCAGAGGTAACTGTGTCATAGAGCTCTAAAACAAAAGTTTCCTCTGCAGGGTCATGGTAAAATATTGTTGATTTTATTTATTTTTTATTTATTTTTTAAATTTTTTTAAAAAAGATTTTATTTATTTATTTGAGAGAGAGAGAATGAGAGCGAGAGAGCACATGAGAGGGGGGAGGGTCAGAGGCAGAAGCAGGCTCCCTGCCGAGCAGGGAGCCCGATGCGGGACTCGATCCAGGGACTCCAGGATCATGACCTGAGCCGAAGGCAGTCGCTTAACCGACTGAGCCACCCAGGCGCCCAATATTGTTGATTTTAAATTGCAAAGACAAATTTGCAACTCTATGATGGCTTTTCCCCCATCTTCCCCTCCCCCCACTTCTTGCAGCTGAATCTGGTAGGTGTTCCTCCTTCATCTGTAAGAACACACTCCACTGCTTGTGAATTGCCTGAGTTTTCAGTGGCAGCTTAGATGTTGGCTGAGCTTTAATCAGTCTGGTAAGAGGAGCGTTCAGTCAGCACATTCACTTCTGAGGTCTGATGGGAACACAGCAACAAAGGGATCCCACCAGCCACGCAGGAAAACCAGCCTCAGTGCCTCCCAGCCCCGACATGTGGTCTCCTTTAGGTTGGAACTTCTCTTCTTAATTCCTGCTTTCATTGGGCCGTTAGTTAGTCTCAAATCACATGCTTATCTCTTCTCAAAAGTCAATGTTTAGCTTACGTAGAGTGGAGACCTAAGGATTAACATGTCACTCTACCGAGGAAAAGGAATGTGTTCTCATACGCTCGTTATTCAATTACCATGCATTGGATGTCTCTTCAGGGATCAGATCGTTTAGATTTTCCAAGATAGCTCCCTGGAAAGAAATTTTGATGTTTTCCATAAAGGCCAATTATTAACTATATATTAAATATGGTCATAATATTTGAGGTTCTTATAAATATATAAATAAGGAAAACCAGGGGGCATTGAATTGTGTGTTCCATGTTTGAGGTTTAACTATTTGATCACCTTAGCTGTGTGTTCACATATTTGTTAGGAGCAAAGATGATTAAGGCATGATTCTGCTTTAAATGTGTTCACACGTTAGCAGGGGACAGAAAGCGTGTATACCAATAGCATTAATAGAAGGTAGAGAGAGACAAGTGTGCCAAGGAAGAAAATACTGTTGGGGGAGTTCAGAGAAGGAGATTATGTTGAGCTGGAAAGGCGATCCAGAGGAAGTATTCTAGCCAGGGTTGAAGAACACCAAAGCTTTGGAATAGCGGAGATAAATTGCAGAGTGTTGAAGGCCTGCAAAACATAGGAGCAAAAATCTGCAAAGGGTAATGGAGTGAAGGGCATGGAAGGGGGTGTACAATGAGATGAAGAGAGAATGATAAATCGATCCATGAATCTTACACCAGAGAGATTGGACATCACTTAGGAGGTGGTGGGGTGCATCTGAATATTCAGGTGGGGAAGCATGATCAGAAGAGCTAATGTGATGTCATGAGTAGGCTGGGTGTGGGCCCGGGGGGTATAGGGAGAACAAGAGGAATGCAAGGAACTTGGAAGGAACCAGTCAGGCCCCTGTGTGGGAGGTGGAGGATTGTCCATGGAAATCTGTGGCCACGTGGGGAGAGTTCTGGCCTCTGACGGGTGTGTGGCAAGAGTCCAGCCAAACACTCTGGCCAGGAAAAAGAAGACTCTGGGTGAGTTAGAGCCGCACTCCTCAAACTTTAATGTGTACACAAACCACTTGGGGATCCTGTAAAAATGTAGATTCTGAATCTACAGGTCTGGGTGGGGCCTGAGATTCTGTGCTTCTAACAAGTTCCCAGGTGAAGCTCAGACTCCTGGTCCGAGGCCCACGTTTTGAGTAGTAAAGAGCTAGAGTAACTCACATTTGGTAGTTTTAGGAAATGATTTACAAGTACTCAAAATCTGTGAGAACCCAATTTTTTCGAAGCATGTTTATTTCTTTAAATCTCATTCTAAATGTGGCAAGAGGCTGGCATGTGGTTAGATTGTGTGTGGTTTTTAGGTTCTCGCATGACCCATCCAAACTGTGGCCTTCTTCCCAGGAGGGTGTGTGAACAGCTGTTCACTGTAGAAGTCACCAAGGAGAGTCTGCTCAGGTGTGAGCAGCCCTTTGAGATAATTCAATGGCTGCTAGTTTCAACTAGTAGATCTCCTCATTATTACGGAAACCTCCCTTCTGTGTTTGGGATATAAAGGAGTAGAGGTCAAGGAAGGAAAGAGAATTGTCCAGAGGCAGCAGGTTCTCAAGCCCATCCTGACCCAGTGTTCTGGAGTCAGTCTGCAGCCTGGGAGGGAATGGGCTTAACGTCAAGGCAGTGTTGGTGGGTCACTGACCAAAATGGTGGCAGGAATACAGGTAATGCTGCATCTGAGGTTGGCCCATGCAAGTTGATGGCCCCCTGTCTCTGGAACTGCTCTTCGTGTCTCAGGGGTGCTGCCAGCTCATTCCCTGTTACTGCACGAGGCCCTTCATTTATGGGGAGACCGGCTTCAGCTTTGTGCCAGCCCTCTGGCAGCAGAGACCCCCAGCCCTTTGAGCTTCTCCTCATGGAGCTGAAAAGGAGGAGCCTAAGCCAAATCCACTTACAAATATAGGGGAACTATTCCATCTCCCTTCATTATCTTAGGCCACCAAGAAGTTCTATTTCTCTTAATAATCAAAGTGGTAGGATTCTCAACCACCATCTACTAACTTGAGCCACCTTTACCTCCTTATTTCCTTTCCTGGGACAGCCTCCTAGTATCACCTCTGAAGCCAGAGCTCCAGCCAGACCCAGTGGGCCTGGAGAAGGCCTGGGCACTGCTCTGCACAGGGGGCTCGAGGTCCCCCTGCACCGCCCATGCCCAGTGTTGTCTGTGGCCAGAGCATCATCCTGGGTTTCAGTCCCTGCAGGAGCTGGTGGATCAGTCTCACTGTCACATGGGATTTTTACAGAAGCCCATGGCTTTCCGTGGCATGGCTCTGAGGCTCTGTTGGACAGGAGCAGCTTCTCAGGCTTGGAGGGGAAGGGACAGCAGGTGCTGGGTCTCAGTCCCCATTTGGTTGGCACCCTAGTGGGTCGTTAATGCACTGCTCAGAGGCCCTACTATATGAGTCCCCGTCATAGGTCATCCCTGGACAATCAAGGTCCTGGCACAGAACTGGGGTCAGAGGTCACTCAGCTGGTACCCCCTCCCCTCATAGTGGTTCCTTCTGGTTGGGGGTTCCTTGGCATCCTTTTCACCCATTGATCTCACCCATTGATCAGAAGTTGGGTCCAAGCAATCACCCATTACTCTCATAATTGTAGGAACAGCAAGGGCTAAATCCCAGCTCTACCAAATAGTTCATGGCCTACTGATCAGGGGCATGCACCTTGGGGCCAGCCCAACTGGGACCCATATTCCAGATCCTCCTCTTCCTTGGGCAGGCCCAGGATCACTCAAAGTCTAGGTTTCCTCAGCCACAAAGCAGAGATACTGATGCCCCCTCCCCGGGGGCTGTGGTAAGAATGGAGTGATGCAACCCCTGGGGCGGGGGACACCTTGCACTGTGTGTGGCACATGGGAAGCACCCAATAAATATTAGCTATTGCTATTAAATGATGCTTATTTAGCAAGTAAGGACTTGTGGGTTTTATTAGAAGCAGAGCAGGTACCTCTGCTTCTTAGTCCCTCATCCCTCTGGGAAGCCGCACCACGAGCTTGTAAATGCTGAGTGCGGCGTCCACCTGGTGGCCGCATCCCCAAATCTCTCATCAAAAACCTTGGAGGAAATGAAAAGGCTTGTAATTTATAAACCGAGGCTTCTCAAGGGGCAAGGGGAGGGGCGGGGAGGGGCGGAACCCACGCTCTGGGGCTTCGTGGGGTCTGCACAGGCCGCCTGGAAACAAAGCAGCCCTTTGTCCTGTGGCTTGGCTTTGCTTTTGGTCATAATATTTCATTAATTTTGAAATTTCAAGTAACATGAAAGGAAAGTGTGAGATATTTACATCTCTTAAAGAAGGGGGCATGGGTTTAAAAGGTCGAGAAGCCATCTATAACCGATAAAGTACAGCAAAGCTCCCGGGAATGTTCCAGCGACAGGAAGGCGTGGTGCTCTGCCCCTACTGCCCGCCCTGCCAAGTGCCCACCCATCCCCAAGGTGGCGTCGGGTGGGTGGAGCACGCAGCCCTCCCCGGCGGCTTCATTGGAAAAAGCTGGCGCATGCACAGGGCGCTTCTGTGTTCTGGACCCTTCCTTTTGCTTTCTAATGCTAATGAGTGAAACTTGAACAAATGTTCATTAAGACCATTTGAAACACGATGCCCCTTCATCCTTGGGTTTTCACTATTATTGCAGCTATCCATTAGGATGTGGGACATAAATCCTTTATTCAATCTGAGAGGTCCATTTGCCACTCTGGTAAAATAAAACTCTTTTGTGGATCTTTTGTCCTAGTTTTCATTTTTTTTTTTTTACACAAAAGACTTAATAAAAATTTAAAAGTTAATAAAAGTGAAAAATATTCTTGCAGAATCGCTTCTCGGCCTTTTGGCTAAGATCAAGTGTGAAAAATATTCTTGCCGAAAAGTGCACAAGCGTCTGGCTTAATGAACTGTTATAAAGTGTGACCAATCAAGAAACAGAATGTTACCACCCTCCCCTGCCCCTCCCCCTACCTTTGGTCACTAACTACCCCCAGAATGGTGAACACAACCCTGGCTCATAACAGCACATAATTATTTTGCTTGTTTTTGAACTTTATGTAAATGGAACCATATAGAATATGCTCTTGGGGTTTGCCTTTGTCCAAGATTATGTTAGGAAGACCCGTCATCCATATTGTTGAGTATTGTTGTAGATCGTTCATTCTCATGCTGTGTAGTATCATTGTGTGGTCCTTTATGATTGGCGCCATCCCCAGTGGAGGTGGGCATGTGTCCCCTAAATGGGCTGGTCCCTGAGACCAGTGGAGGTGGGCATGTGACTGAGGTGGGCCAATTGGGATTTCCCAAACTGGAAGCAGTAGTATCTCTCTTCCTCATGGGAACTAGTCCATCAGAGCAGATTCAGAAGTCAGGCCCTCTGTGCTTGGTCCTGGCTGTGTCACTGACTAGCTGTGGTATCTGGTGTAAGTTATTTAATGTCTTCATTTTCAGTCCTAGTTTCTTCATCTTTAAAAGGAGATAATAATAATAGCATCATCAACAAAATGTAAAGGTAACCTACTGAATGGGAGGAAATATTTGCAAATCGTATATCTGATAAGGGACTAGTATTCCAAGTAAATGAAGAACTTACAACTCAGTAGCAGAAAAATAAACACTTTAATTAGAACATGGGCAGAATATCTGAACAGACATTTTTCCAAAAAAGACATGCAGATGGCTAACAGACACATGAAAAGATGCTCAACATCACTCATCATCAGGGAAATGCAAATCAAAACCACAATGAGCTATCACCTACCACCTGTTTGAATGGCTAGTATCAACAGGACAAAAAACAACATGTGTTGGCGAGAACGTGGAGTAAAGGGAACCCTCGTGCACTGCTGGTGAGAATGTAAATCGGTGCAGCCACTATGGAAAACAGTATGGAAGTTTCTCAAAAAATTAAAAATAGAGCTACCACATGATCCAGCAAATCCACTTTTGGGTATTTATTTGAAGAGAACAAAAATACTAACTCGAAAAGATACCTGCACTCCTCTGTTCATTGCAGCATTATTGATAACAGCCAAGATATGGAAACAACCTAAGGAAAACTTGCCATTTGTGACAATATGGATGAACCTCGAAGGTATCACGCTGAGTGAAATAGGTCAGATGGGTCAAGGCACTAACACCAAACTGTAGGACTAGACACTGGAGTCTTCATCATCACGTACTCATAAAGAAGCCAGGTTCACTTAAGAATGCCTTGGATTAGGCAGTAAAAGTTGTTAATTTGTGACTTATGTAGGCCTGTATTTTAAAATTTCTGTGTGACCGGATGGGAAGTTCACATGAGGCACTTCTTGAGTGCACGGGAGCAGGAAGGCTGTCTCCAGGGAGGGCCCTGGTGCACACTCACTGCCAGCTGAATGAGCTGCTTGGTCCACGGAGCACCGTTCTTACTTGAAGGAGCAAGTGACAGACGTCTGGTGGTTATGCAGACTTGGGTAGCTGGCAGAAATTTTCTTGAAAATGAATTAAGAGAGCTTGCCATATCAAAACAACTGTCGGTACTTGTTGCCAAAGATAAGATTTGGCCTTTCAAGTAAAAATTAGAAGTTCAGAAAACATGGAAATGCCACCATGAGCGAAACAGCTCCCCACGACTTAAAGGCTCTTCTCAAGAGATGAAAGGAGAGGGTCGCCTGGGTGGCTCAGTCGTTGGGTGTCTGCCTTCGGCTCAGGTCATGATCCCAGGGTCCTGAGATTGAGCCCCGCCTCGGGCTCCCTGCTCGGCGGGAAGCCTGCTTCTCTCTCTCCCACTTACCCTGCTTGTGTTCTCTCTCTGGCTGTCTCTCTCTGTCAAATAAATAAATGAAATCTTTAAAAAAAAAAAAAAAAAGACAGATGACAGGAGACACTAATGAATGGGATTGGGCCATGATCTTTCGTGCCTCTCTTTCCCTGTTCGTCCTCCTCTCTAGGTTGTAACCATCCTACTTCCAGCATGAGTTTTAACCCACTCATCCGCTCCCTCCCCTCCAGGTCTCATCCTGCACCTCACTCCCCACACCCAAGGCTGCTCCGTATTGGACAGAGCTCCCTGGGGAGGAGTTGAGCTGACTTCCAGGACGACTGCCCCATGTACCACAGCCTTATGGACACAGCAGCTGCTGATTGGGTGGTCCCTTCGTTTAGGGTCCAGGAGGGATTTCGGTTCTAATGGTGGGAGACTAAGGCCAGGTGAAGGTGGGGAGTCTTGCCCCCCTGGAGGGCTGGAGAGAACTGTAGGGACAGGTCAACATTACAGGACCCCTGTGGTCACACCCTTGCTTCTGCCTAGACTTCCTCATGAAAAGAGGAGGTGTCATAGGAGCATTCCCTTCCACATTTTAAGGGGAGAGGGTTTATGGTGTAGCAGGTTGAAGCCCCAATTAGGAAAGAATCTTAGGGCCCGCCCTAATCTCACATCGTTAGTTTAAAGGGGAAAAAGTCTCTCTCAGCCCTCAGTGGATCATGGGAAAGTATTTATATTAACTTCTTATTGAGAGCTGATTAATAGCACTCTTTAGCAATTACTCTGAAATACCTTTTATTTATTTTTTTAAAGATTTTTATTTACTTATTTGACAGGGAGAGACACGGCGAGAGAGGGAACACAAGCAGGGGGAGTGGGAGAGGGAGAAGCAGGCTTCCCACTGAGCAGGGAGCCTGACGCGGGGCTCGATCCCAGGACCCTGGGATCATGGCCTGAGCCGAAGGCTGACGCTTAATGACTGAGCCACCCAGGTGCCCCTGAAATACCTTATAACGTCCCCTTTTGAGGAATGTTTTTCTTAAGACATCAGAATCTCTTATGTCTCATTCTTTTTTTGCTTTAGAAATTTTTAAACATATTTCGAAATAGTTTTAGACTCACAAGAAGGTGCAGAAATAGTAAGGTGCGTATGTTCCTCTGTACCTGTCCCCCAGCGTCCCCCAGTGATAACACCTTATATAACCAGAGTCTGTCATCCCAGCCAGGAGACTGACATCAGTGCAGTGCTAGTAACCAAACAACATCTCCTACTTATTCTTATTTATTTATACTCCCTTTATAGAGTTTCTCCATTCATCTCTAAAATACAGTTTTTATTTTAATGAAACTTACCCTGCATAAAAATAGGATCGGAACCACTGGGAGTCCAGGATAGTTCACGCACGTAGTAAATTGCGTGCAATTTGAGGTTGAAGCCCTGCCTCTAAATGTTGAATTGGGGCTCACTTGCTGTGTGATTATAGGCAAGGAACACCGTATCTCTGAGCCTGGGTTTTATCACCTATAAAATGAAGCTAATAACATCCACTTGGTAGAGGTGCTGCATGGGTTAGACACAAAGTGTATGAAGTTGGTCACAGGTGCCCTGTCCCTGGTCAGTATCCCAGGTCGGGTGACCCGGAAAGACGGAGATGGAGGTCGGAGGGCGGGAAGTTTACAGGGAATGCTCAAGGGGTGACACCAATGAGCTAGCTGGGACACAAGGGGGGACAGAGGGAGAAGTTGAACTACTGTGAGGGCAACACGAGGTGCTGGATGATCCTACAGAGAGCTGGGGTGGCCAGGCCTGAGCACCCCTGCATGGACCGGTCACCGCAGGTGGCTGCTCTTAGGGAGGGGTTACCTTGGGCTGTTGGCTTCAGCCGAGGGCAAGGCATGGGGACAGGCCCAGCTGTCAGCCTTCAGCAGCTAAGAGTCACCTAGCAGTGAGCCTCGGCCCTGCTGGGGAGCCTGGGCAGTGCCTCACAGCATCTACTGTTCTGTTCCTACGGCTCTCAGGAAGGGGACATCAGATGGGGAGACAGTCATGGGTTTTTCACTGCCGTTAGCCACATTAGACCCAGGCATATATGAATGGCCTGATAACTCCAGAGAAAAGCTGTTTCCTTTTCTGTGTTAGGCCAGTGAAGGGGATCTCGTTACATTTTCAGGAAGAGCTAAATTTGTCCTGTTTAGAGGCAGCCGCATTTGGACAATTACATCTGAGATCTGGGTTCCTTCCTGGAAACTTACCGGGCAATGGTCCTCTTAAATTAGAGTCTGTGGTGAACTCATCGAACGGATGCTGGACATGCACGGTCTGGGAGTCAGAGGAGGCGGGGGCTCAAATCTTTTCCCGGCTCCACGACCCCAGAGAAGTGGCCAAACCACCTGAAGGCACAGTTTTCTCTGCAGTTAAGTGGGTTGATCCCACACTGCCTGTCATAGGCTTGTTTTATAGGTTGGGTGAGCTGATGCCCGCAAAGTATTGGCTCACCCCGAGGGCTTAACACGTGGTGGCCATGATCATCACGACTAGGGGAGTGATGTAATATGTCACCAAATCAAGATACCTCAATAGCAAAGGGGGACATAAAAATAAGTTGAATGATAACTTGCTGAAAAGTTTACTTACTGACCAACAGATTGGTTTCTTACATTGGCAGACCTATAGAATGGTTCTGTTCAGGACTCTTCAAATATAAAATTCTTTTGAAGAAATGAAAGAACATATATCTGTGTATATTAAAGCAAATTGGAAAATTTTCTCTAAATTGATCTGAACATTAAAAAAATTTTCAGCAGATTAATTATTCTTGTTATATATTTATGTACTTTAGTCCATTTCTTAGCTTATCTGTCATGGCATTTTTTTACAGAATGTATTTTTAAAGCTTTATTTATTTATTTATTTTTTTATTTATTTGAGAGCTCCCTTGAGTGGGAGGAGGGGCAGAAAGAGAGGGAGAGAGAATCTCAAGCAGACTCTGCACTGAGCGCAAGCCCGACGTGGGGCTTGATCCCACGACCCTGAGATCATGACCTGAGCTGAACTCAGGAGTCGGATGCTCAATGGACTGAACCACCCAGGCATCCCTGAAGAATGCATTTTTAAATAGTTTTATTATTTTTAACTTTTTCTACAAAATTGTCTGCATTTGGGGCTTAAAAAATTTGAAATTGCTGATACTTACACTGACTTCTCTATAGATCATAATATATTAATTGAGAAAATACTCTCTTTACAGGGACAAGAGCAATCCTACTAAACAAAGGCTATTCTCAATTCTAATTTTTTTAAATATTGAGAAGTATAAATAACTTGGTCCAAATATTTGCTCAGGTAATTTTGGCCTTCATTCAGAGTTCCTTTTTTTGACAAATGTTTTTACAATACAACTTGTTGAATAAATTGTCTCTATGTATGATTCTTTTGAATGGTTCACCAAGTTTAGATGATTCAAAATTGTAGGCCTTCTCAGTTACATTCTATTCTGGGACAGAATTTAAATTTATCCAAATAAAAATAGGAGCTCCATCAAAATATTCTTCTCACAGGTTGAGATCATCTAGGGCACAATTATAGAATTTCAAAATACTTCATTAGAGCACTCATTGGCCCTACCCCCCACTTTTGCAGAGTATATTTCAATGTCTTCCTGTTTGCAGAGCTGGCTTCATGGGCTTGGGACTTGTCCAACGAACAGAACCCAGCGCTTAGAAGGGCTCTACACTTGGCTGACGGTTCTGCTGTTGCCACCCTAAAATTCTTAATTTTTTAACAAGCAGTTTCATTTTGCGCTAGGCCCCGCAAATTATGTAGCTTGTCCTGCTTGTTTGTCTTGGTTTTCAATAATTGCAATTTTCCAAAAGCTTCAAGCTCAAAAGCTGAATTAAAAAATAAATAAATAAATAAATAAATAAATAAATAAATAAATAAATAAATAAAAAGAAAGAAAGAAACTCCATTTACTCAATACTTTGAAGACTTCCAAATGATTTTGAACAAAATGAAACCCAAAGTTGTAAAACACTTAGGGTGATTTTAAGAAAATCATTTATCATAAAGACTCAGATATTCTGAGTCATTTGGTAGGCAAAAAGGGTAATTCTGTGATCCAGTTGCTTTGTGTGTGTGTTTTGTGTAAAGTTTGACAACTTACTTCTATTTCCCCTGAGAGACCCCCACAGCTTGTTTGGACAAAAGTACTAATTGTATATGTTCCACTACTCAGTTCAAGTACATTTTTGCTCCACAGGTTCTTATATTAGTAAGAATACTGTTTCTACCAGGATTCTCTAGCCATCAAAATATACCACCTCAAAAACAAAGTTTCCCTCCAATGATGAACTTCAAAAAAAATTTTTTTTTTAAAGATTTTATTTATTTACTTGAGAGAGAGAGAGAGCACAAGCAGGGGGAGCGGCAGGCAGAGCGAGAGGGGGAAGCAGACTCCCCCATGAGCAGGGAGCTCAATGCGGGGCTCGATCCCAGGACTCCAGGATCATGACCTGAGCTGAAGGCAGGCGCCCCCAATGATGAACTTTTAAGCTGGATTTATAATAGCCATCAGAATGTCAGATTTTTCACCTTGGACAGAATGAACTTACCAAAGGTTTAATTTTATTCCCTGAATGAGGTTTTTTAAAAAAATGAACCATTAATAGAATTAACAGATTTCTCATTTGAAGTATCTGACGACCCTGATAGAGAGCTTGAGTCATTCACTGTTTACACGTAGCGCTACTTCTGCTGAAGGCGACTCATTAGCAGCTAATACTTCATTGTTCAGTCGGGCACAAGAAACACCGGATTGGAAGTGAGGGAAAGTAGTTTAGAAGAACGGTCACTGCGTCCATATAAAAGCTCAGCTGCGCAGGGTGTAGGAAAACACAACTGTGCAGCTGCTTGTGTGAGATTGTGATCTTTGTGCACCGTCTACGTATGCAACGCAATTTGAAGGAAAAGCTGATGTTTCTTCAGCAAAATTATGTTTGCTGGTCTTCATGATGATATCCCCACAGTAGAATCAAGAGGCATTTTATGCAAGTTATTCATTTATCTACAACTTTAATATTTTAATTTTCCCCTAAACACGTGCTTTGATCTTTCCAAGCTGATTGCTGCCCCAAGAGTCTATTGTAAAAGAAAAAGGTGTTGGGCGCCTGGGTGGCTCAGTCGGTTAGGCGACTGCCTTCGGCTCAGGTCATGATCCTGGAGTCTCGGGATCGAGTCCCGCATCGGGCTCCCTGCTCTGCGGGGAGCCTGCTTCTCCCTCTCCCCCTCCCCCTGCTTGTGTTCCCTCTCTCGCTGTGTCTCTCTCTGTCAAATAAATAAATAAAATCTTTAAAAAAAATAATAAAATAAAATAAAAAAATTATTGCTAATTTCTAGGCGCCTGGGTGGCTCAGTTGGTTAAGCGACTGCCTTCGGCTCAGGTCATGATCCTGGAGTCCCGGGATCGAGTCCCGCATCCGGCTCCCTGCTGGGCGGGGAGTCTGCTTCTCCCTCTGACCCTCTCCCCTCTCATGCTGTTTCTCTCTCTCTCTCTCAAATAAATAAAATATCTTAAAAAAAAAAAAAGAAAAAAAAAGAAAAAGGTGTTACGCAACAGTGTAATAAATAATAGTTGTAGATACACCGTACAGTAAGCGACAAAACTACTGTAAGCAAGAGTATTCACACGACAGTCTATGCTCTGTGCCGGGACTGCTCAGCCTCCATTTCCTGCCTGTGTCTCGTTTACACCTACCCTGGGCTTTCCCACATTTCCTGCTGCCCCTGCTGGTGAGTGCACCTCCTGGCCCACAGCAGGACTCCCGGACAGCGGGATCGCTCACCACCCCCGAGGCCCTAGGAACTGGTGGCTGGCCACACTGCGTTTTATCATGCTGTCCTCAAAGGCGGTGTTAGCTGCACCTTATCAGGAAATGGTTAGGGAAAGGGGAAAGGGTGTTGCTGGTCATCCTTCTGAGTTTACCAGGAGAAAAAGAGAGAGCTCAGTGTGTATCGCCCTTGTGTCTCAACACTAGTGTTCAGGACTGGTAGAGGCTGAGAATGCCAAGTGCAGGACTAAGCCCATCCCGTGTATTTGATTCCAGGATTACTAATAACGTGTTTTAAAATGAAGCATCTGATACATGTTAAACTGCCTGGCACTGTCCTAGAAAAACCTGGACAGATAGCTACCCTGCTCACCATCGATTGCTTTGGCTGTCCTATGACTTCCTAATGAAACATAATATCGCACTAATTTTATCAAATTCTACATCTCATTTCATTTAAGTGTGAAGGAAAGAGTGAAGTTGGTAGAACACTAGAACAGGACAGTGTAAAACTACAAGATGAATGGCAACTCAGGGGGCCCATTTGGATATCACAACTTACCTCTCCTGGAAGCCAAATCCCAGAGACAATTCTTGATCATTTTCTTACTGGTCCAGAGCTATTTTTAGCTAAAGCAGGCTGAATTCTCGAAGAGAAAGCTAGGTAATTTATGTTACTCTGGCTTCATAAGCCCGGGGCCTGTGTAAGTTTGGTTGGGTCTGTAACACTGAAACCCCTTTTAATTGTGCCCCAAGTGAAGTGTCAGGAAATCACTACCTTTTTCGGGGTGTGGAGGTGGGGGCGGTGTTAGAAGTCCAACGTTGTATTGGAGACCAGCTATGTACAAGTTGTGTAAACTTTATTGTCTGAGGGCTTCATCACCTGTAAAATGGCCCTCACAACGTGGGCTGCCAACACATCTGGGTCAGAACAGCTGGGAACAATTTTCAGTTGGAAAAATAACTTATGTGGAAAAGGAGCATAAACTTTCATCATAAACTGGCTGGTTGTAAACTAAGGCCATGTCAGGAAGAAATTCTAAAGACTTGTTTTTCTATTTGGTTATAGTCAGATATTTCTGGGGCACACAAGGTGCACATTTCCCAGGCGACAGGTCATTATAATAAAACGAACTGGGTCACCTTATTACCTCTCTTGAGTCCTTCGCTAGTGGATTTTGGGAAACAGATGCTAAATGTTTAACAAAATCCATATACAGCTTTGTTAGGGCTTTTCCACAGTAACCTGATCTACACAAGGTACCCGTAGAAAAAGCATATCAAAGTAAACAAGTATGGCCTAACACAGATTAAAATTGTATTTTTTGAAAGATTTATTTATTTTAGAGAGAGAGAGTATGCACGCACGGTGGGGAGGGATGAGAGAATCCCAAGCAGATTCTGTGCTGAGCGTGGAGCCCAAGGGGGAGCTTGATCTCAGGATGCTGAGATCATGACCTGAGTTGAAACCAAGAGTTGGACACTTAACTGACTGCGCCACCCAAGTGCCCCCAAATTGTATTTTTTTTAATGTCAAATAACGCCACATGAACATAGGTGACCAGATGACTGATAATGGGGATGTTTGGAGAGGAGAAACAGCAGAGAGGGTCCTATTCGGGAGCAGAGGAAAACCATATTTTAAATTTGGAATTGCTTATAGTTTTTTTTTTTTTTAAGATTTTATTTATTTATTTGACGGAGAGAGAGACAGCGAGAGAGGGAACACAAGCAGGGGGAGTGGGAGAGGGAGAAGCAGGCCTCCCACAGAGCAGGGAGCCCGATGTGGGGCTCGATCCCAGGACCCTGGGATCATGACCTGAGCCGAAGGCAGACGCTTAACGACTGCGCCACCCAGGCGCCCCGGAATTGCTTATAGTTTTAATCATAAGATATCCTGCTCTTTTCCTGGTCTAGAAAGCAAAAAGCATGAGTGGACTTCAATCCACAGAGTGTTTAAGAATTTGAACTACATCTGATACTTGTAAACTCTCCCTGGACTTATATCTTGTCAACGTTGAAAGTCTTCCTGTTTGCCCAAAAGACAGGATAAAAGGTTAGTTTTTTACAGTTTCATTTGACCTGTTATTCAACTATTCTTTAAATATTTTGTGATTTCTAATTCCAAAATTTTGTTATTGTAGTGAAACATAACATTGCCCATTTTAATCATTTTCAAGTTTACAATACAGGTGGCATTAAGTTCATATACAATTTTGTGTAACCATCTCGACTATCTGTTTCCAGAACTTATTTTTTTATTTTTTTATTTCTTAAGCTTTACCAAGATAGGATGCTTAAGCATTAAGAGGGAAAAATACATGACTTCGCTTTAAAGTGAGATCAAGAAGCGATTGTTCGCTGTCTTCCTGCCTGGGAAAGTAGACTCTTCCTGAGACAGCTCTTGGTAAGGATGTCTGTGTCTGTCAACATGTTGTATTTAACCCTGTTTTGAACTCTGCTTTTATTCTAGGATGGTTGTAAACTAGGGAAAAGCTACAAAAATCTGTAAGTGCTTTAAAAAGAAATTCCAGACCTATATGGCTGGCATGGGAGCTGAGGGGAACTTTATTATGTTCTTATTTGGAAGAAAGGAAAGTCATTCAAGCCCCATAATGGTTAGATGTGACAGTGCATGTCAGCTACATAGGGGGACAGAGAGGAGTTAAGTTGCTGAACTTCTGCAATTCAAATTGTGTGTGGATGTTATTTAAAATGGTGATGCTTATAAATGAAATCTCAGAATATGTTTACATTAAAGGAAATCAATAGAGTAAAAGTAACTTCAGATTTTCAGTCTCCCCGAAGCTCATGATCTTCAGATCTAGCCATTCTCCTGCTTACAGGATGTTTATCTCTCCTAAATGTCCCATATTAATGTCCACAGACTCCCTTGTTGGCTCTAGCCCACCTTCAGGCAGGAGCAAGGCTCTGTTGAAGTCCTATTTGAAATATTTATGGTCTCTTCTGGAACCTGTCTCTTCTGTTTGGAAATCACGGTTGCAAAAGACTCAGAAATGAAAGGTTTAATTGTAAATGTCCCTTAAAGAGAAATAAGAAAGTGGGACTATCAGTTTAACTTAACAATTTATTCCATGGGTCAAATAGAGATATCCATCATGATATTTATACATGATGGATATATGGCAAGATATTGCATCTGTTAAATCACTATGGTTACTATGTAGGGGTTGGTTTTATTATTCTCTGTACTTTCCTGGGCCTACTATGACAAAAATAAATAAATGCAATTTCTGGAATTGACAAAGCAGGAGAGATCACCTTTCTGTCGTAGGCAAAGGATATTCCAACATTCCGTTAATTTGGAATTGACTGGCCTTCATAGAATAAAGTTGCTCCCAAACTCCCAAGCAGTCTTATCTGCACATCTTTGGACACAGATTGAATTGTGGCACCCAGCCCACAGGCTTATCTCATGACACTGGTCCAAGGGTACTACAGTGAAAGAACATTTTCAATAAGTACTAAAGATTGGTCCACGTTGGCCGGTTTGGAAACTGTGATGAGTAAATTCAGAAAATAAATTGCTCTGATTCTTTCGAGCTTTTAGGCTTTGAACAAAATAATGAATAACCCTTAGTAATTAAATGCCTTGTTTGTTTTTAGTTCTTTTAAATGCAATCAAGGAAAGGAAAGGAAAGAAGTGCTCAGGAGGCCCCCCAAAGCACTTTGGCACTCATCAAAGCAGCCAGACGATGAATAACACAGTGGGGGTATATGGCTAAGTAGGTCCTATTTTTGTGTTGTTCAATAACACTAGGAAACATGCTTTAGTTCAAAGCTTTATTTCTCTTCAAGTGTCTCCAATCAGCATCACATAGCTTTTGGTAATGCTAGAGTGATTTCAATGTACCAAGTGTCTTTGAGTAGTTGTCTAAGGGAATAAAGCTAAGGAAAGAAGAGGGCAGACAGAGGGCATTTGACCACAAAGACTGAGAATTTCATTGGTTTGTGGGAGAATTCCTTGGCTAGTACCTCTGGGAAATGGGGTGGTTTATAGCCGAGATTCCCAGGCGTACATGTTCTTAATAACAAAGAGGTCTTTGCGATGCTGTCTTGGTGAGGATGCTTTTAGCTGCAAGTAACCACAGACCCAACTGAGGACAGCTTAAGCCCTGAGGCGAGTCGTGCTCTTGCATAACAAGCCCTAAAGTAGGCACGCTCCACCCACAGCACACGGACTGCTGGCTCCACTCCTCGGCAGCTTTCTGGATTTCTCCTCTTCTCTGTGTTGGCTGCATCCAGCAGCCGTCCTGAGCATCACGTCCGTTCACAGCAGTGTCCTGTGGTATGTTTAGTCCCCTCCTTGGGGCCTTGATGAAGGCATCCCAGAAACGGACTCTTCTCAGTGAAGGGCTGCTAAACACAACGCACCTGAGGACAGTTGAGGCTGAAAAAGCTGAGAGGTGCTATAAAAGTAAGAAAGGCATGTGTCATTGTGAACAGGACACCTCCAGTTCGTAGGGGGACACATGCACCTGCAGGCACTGTTTCCTGACTTCTGAGATAACCAGCCAGCAAATCAAGTGAACACAACACTGTGCTCCATAGTTGACTGTTGGCATAATGCCTCGAGGACAAAATGTCTTCTCAAAAGTGGCCGTAAACGAAAGAGGCTTCTCTAGGTAGAGATGTACATTTTCCATGTTAACACAATAACAGTGCCTTACGGTTGTGTAATAGAACCCCCACGAGGGCCTGGATTCTGTGTTATTTACTATGGGGCCAGCAGTGCCTAAACCAATAAATAGCACATAGCAGGTTCTCAAATATTTGCTGAAAGAGTAAGTAATGGTGGCAGCATTTTATTTTGCTAATTAAGAGGCACCAGAAAAAAAAGTGGGAAGGAGAGAAAGACCTGGGTTTGAACGCCAACCCTGTGGAATCCTTTCTGTTTTTTAGTTTCTTTTTCTGTAAAGTGGGGCTAATAGAAAATTGCTTTGTCAGGTTGTGGTGAAGATATAATGAATTAATACATGTGAAGTGCTTGGAAACGTAGTTCTCAGAAAGTGCTATTTATTATCATTACTATTACTACTAAGTTCTGAATTTTTCAGTTGCCTTATTAGTAAAATGGGGATAATAAAAAGGTATCCCATTTTGAGGATTTAATAAGACAGTGTCTGTTCCTTCCTCATGGTGTCAGGTATGGTGTTAGGAGCTTGGCCAAAGTCACTATAATTCTGTATCTATTCTCAGTGCTTTTTATTTTACAGTTATTTTTTAAGATTTTATTTATTTATTTGAGAGAGAGAGCATGTGAGTGGAGAAGAAGCAGAGGGAGAGGGAGAGAGAATCTGAAGCAGACTTCATGCTGAGCATGGAGCCCGATGTGGGGCTCAATCTCATGATGGCGAGATCATGACCTGAGCCAAAACCAAGAGTCAGATGCTAAACTGACTGAGCCACCCAGGTGCCCCTAAAGTTATTTTAACCCCATTTTGTATTTGGTCTCCACAACAAACTACTGAGAACAGGTCAAGTATTATTCCCTTTTATAGGTTGGGCAACTGAGGTACTGAGCAATTAAATATGCCTCTAAAGACTTAGTAGGCAAATGGTAGAGTCCAAAGCCAACACAGCAGCTGTCTGATGCTTTCTGTGTGTATCTTCCACATTTTAAATGTCTAAGCAGACTTCAGAGCTAGAGAGTGACTTTATTGAGCAAATGTGTAAGGTGAAACATTTCTAAGTGGGATAGTACAGGGGAAAGAGGGAGGAAGTGACCAGAACAGGAAATGACAGTTTTAAGAAGATTTATTAATCTTATTTGAGAGAGAGAGAGAGAGCATGAGAGAGTGCACAAGTGGGAGGGGCAGACGAAGAGGGAGAGAGAATCTCAAGCAGACGCACACTGAGTGTGGAGCCAGACATGGGGCTTGATCTCATGACCCTGCGATCATGTCCTAAGCTGAAACCAAGAGTCAGTAGCTTAACCAACTGTGCCACCCAAGCACTCCAGGAAATGACATGTGGGTCATGTTTAGCCCCCTCCTTGGGGTTGAAAGAGGTGCTTATAAGGGGGTGTGGTTAGAGTGATCCATGTGGTAGTGGAAGAGAGTTGGAGACATCAGTATGAACTCATGTGTAGCTCATTACAGGCACACATGGTTACATGTAGAAGAGGTACAGCTATCTATAGATACACAGGTTAGTATTCTGCAGGCATACTGCATACATTTCCTTGCTTTGTCAGCTGAGAGGGCCTCGAAGCAACATCTCAGTAGTAACAAGCACACCCAGCACCCAGATTTTGGTTTCTAAAAACTTTCTCCGATAGAAGGAACCAGGGCTCCTTAGAGCAACGGCTGACTCTAGGGCTGGGCAGGAGGAGGATCCTGTAGAGCCAGAAAGTAAGGGAGTGCTAAAACAAACAAACAAGGATGAGGGGTGTGTCAAAGGGACACAGTAACAACTGAAAAGGCTCTCAGTGACCAAAGCTGTAACAATATGAGCAATAAAACAAATAACTTAGTATCAGATTATAACCTGAAGTGTAGATAAGTATCTATGAGTCCATACTAATATGAAAAAAATGATTGAATAAATAAATAAATGACGGAAAAGAGACAAATCTCCTCTGCAGAAGAATTCAAGATAATTTATGTAGATACTCCCTTCTCGAGGAGAGGAAACATAACTCCTTATCCCTTAAGTGTGGAGTACATATGATGACTTCCTTCCAAAGAGTCCAGATGGAATGTGGGAAGAAGAGAGTAAGCTTACAGTGCAGATACATGACAAACACAACCTCAGCCAGGTGATCAAAGTTCATATCAGCAGAGGTAAGTCATCTTGATAGTATGCACCCTTGATATAATGCCATGAAAATGGTACTTTCTCTCTTTCTACAGTCTTGCCTCCAAAAACCATAACCCCAGTCTAACCATGAGAAAAACATCAGACTAACACAAACTAAAGGACATTCTCTGAAATACCGGCCAGTATTTCTCAAAACTGTCCAGGTCATCAAAAACAGGAAAAGTCTGAGAAATTGTCATAGCTATGAGGAGCCTAAGAAGACACGACAACTAAATGTAACATGGTATCCTGGATTGCGTTCTGGAATGGAAAAGGGACATTAGGCAAAAACTAAGGATATCTGAATAAACTATGAGCCATAGTTAATTCTAATGTATCAATATTGGTTCATTAGTAGTGACAAATGTATCGCACAAAAGTAAGATGTTAACAATAAGGGAAACTGGGAGTCAGGTATAGCAGAACTCTCTGCACTATTTTGCAACTGTTCTAGAAATCTCAAACTATTTTAAAATTTAAAGTTTAACAAAAATAAAATAACCAGGCTAGTAGGACAGCAATAACAACAACAACAAAGGTGCAAAGAAGAAGAAAAAAAAAGAAAAAAAAAAAACAAAGAAAAAATGGGACAGATTGAAAACAAAAGGCAGATGATAGATTTCACCCAACCATATAGATAATTATGTCAGCTGATGGTCTCAATACTCCAGTTAAAAGCCATATATTGTCAGATCAGATTTTTCAAAAAAGAGCAAGATCTAGTGTATGTGGTATATATAACCACTTTAAATAAAGATGTAGACAGATTTAAAAAAAGATGACAACACGTTATGCCAATCAAACACTACACAAGAGAGAGCTGGAGTAGATATAATAATATAAGACAAATTCAAGTTCATCACAAGGAATGATTGCCAGGGATAAAGAGGAATGTTTCACAATAATGTAGAGATCAGTTTATCAAGAGGACATGACAATCTTTAATGTGTATGTACCTAATAATAGACAAAGGAAAAGAGACAAAAAGAAAAACTGATAGAACTGAAAGAAGAATAGAGAACTGGACAGTTTTCATTGAAGATTTCAACGCTCTTCTCTCAGTAATTGATAGTAAAAGTAGAAAAAAGGCAATCAGTAAGAATATAAAAGATAAGTGAAGATAGAGAAAACTGGAACAAAGCTATCAACATTCCTCCCCAAAACAACAGAATCAACAAAGTTCATGTCTTATAAATAACACATAGATAGATGGCTGCCACTTTTTAAATCTGGTCTATACATCTCTACCTTTAACTAAAATGTTTAGTCTCTATGTTTGATATAATTTCTGATGGGTTGGGTTTATGAATCATCTTGCTTTGTTTTCTATTTATCTCACATATTCTTTGTTTCTTCTTTCCTACCTTCTCTTAGACTGATTTATTATATTATTATTATTATTTTAAGCAGACTTTATACCCAGTGTGGAGCCCAATGTGGGGCTTAAACTCACAACCCTGAGATCAAGACCGGAGCTGAGATCAAGCGTCAGACACTTAACCCACTAAGCCACCCAGGTGCCCCGATTATTTTTATATTCCTTTTATCTCCTGTACTAGATCTTAACTATGCCTCTATTTTTTTGAATGGTGGCTCTAGTGTGTCAATATGCAACTTTAATATATCATTGTCTACATTGAATAAATATTATAGCACTTCATGGACAAAGTAATAACCTTAAAACACTTTATTCCATTTTTACCCCTTCATTCCTTAGCACTATTTTGTTATATGTTTTACTTCTACATATGTTATAAACCCCACAATACTTGCTATTATTTTTATCTAAACATTCAAACATCTTTTAAAAATTTAAAAAGTGAAACATTGTCTTTTCTATTTACTGCCATATTTACTTCTTCCAGTGCTTTTCATTCCTTCTTGTAGATTCAGGCTTCCATCTGGCATAACTTCCCTTTAATTCACAAATGTCTCTAGAGACTAGTGACGTAAACAAAATGGCCCATTTATTATACTGTGGATCTGTTGGTAACACATCTTCTGAGATCTTGTTTGTTTGAAAATGTCTTTATTTCTTCCTTATTTTGAAGTATATTTTCACTGGATGTAGACTTCTAGGTTAATATTTGTTATTTTTGTTGTTGTTGTTCAGCACTTTAATGGTGATATTCCATTATCTTCCAGATTCTATTATTTCTTTTCTTTTTTAAAAAATAAGATTTATTTATTTATTTTAGAGAGAGAGTGCACGCGTGCATGTGAGAGCAGGCAGAAGGGCAGGGGAAAAGGGAGAGAATCTCAAGCAGACTCTTTGCTGAGGGTGGAGCCCGACGCGGGGCTTGATCCCACGACTCTGAGATCATGACCTGAGCTAAAATCGAGAGTCAGAGGCTTAACCGACTGAGCCACGGAGGAGCCCCTTTAATATTTTTTATTTCTCTGTACTTCTCGTTAGATCATTTATATTGACTTGTCTTCAAATTCTTCAATGCTTTCTTTTTTCTGTATCTAGTATTCTCAGGAATTTAGTTCATTTACCCTTCTTTGTGTCCACAGCTCTTCACTGTTCACTCTCTTTAAAGACACAGATATAGATGTAGATATAGATATAACTTTTCCTTTGGCAAGAGCAGCAGTCTTAGATAATTATCTACATTTTAGTAGGAAGTAGAACCTGCAGTGGTTCTTGAATAATCTTAAATCATCCAAGGAACTTGTTAAAAATTCGTATTCCTGGGGCGCCTGGGTGGCTCAGTTGGTTAAGCGACTGCCTTCAACTCAGGTCATGATCCCGGGGTCCTGGGATCGAGCCCCACATCGGGCTCCCGGCTCCGCGGGAAGCCTGCTTCTCCCTCTCCCTCTCCCCCTGCTTGTGTTCCTGCTCTCGCTGTCTCTGTCTCTGTCAAATAAAAAAATAAAATCTTAAAAAAAAAAAAATTCGTATTCCTAAGAAATGCCATCAGATACCAGACAATATCTAGGGTACTAAAATTCTCCAAATGGTTCTGATCAGGAGTCCCCAGGTGCTCTTTGTAAAACACTAATTTGTTAAAAGCCTAAAGTTAAAGTAAGTAGTTACCAGTTGGAAAATGCAAATCAGCCTCAACTGAGATCTAAGACTATTAAAAAGCTATCAGATTGCTTTACTAAACACAAATTTGAAAACGAAATAATGTAATTTAAACAAATGGTTACACGTGGTATCAGACACAGCCTAGAATTGCCAAGAGCCAGGTAGTTACTCCGTTTCGGAAGGTATTAATTTCACATTGGGCTGTGGCTCTTCAGTAAGCCATTGGGAGACATAATTAGACAACTTGGGGAAGCAAGAACGTCTTCATAGATATGTTTGTTTGTGTCAGTGGTCTGGTATAACTCTCAAGAATCTCTAAAGAGGAATATAAATGAATGAAAACACCTGGATTTACTATGCCCCAATCAATCCTAAGGTTCCAAGGCCTGGAACAAATACCAAGAGCCAAAGCCAAAGTCATTAACTGGCATATTATGTGGCTAATTTTTAAACAAACATACCAGAAACTGTACATTCAAATGAGTGCTGTCCTCTTCAACAGTGTATAATGCAACAAGACAAATAAGTTGAGTACTGATACCACTTCATTGGTTTGGTGCCCTGAAGAGCTGGATCTAGCTCTAGGAAAGAGTGCTTTCATCTACTGTCAAGATCTGCCATGAGCATGATTGGGGACAGTGGGAACCTACATGCTATATATATATATATCTACCTTCCTGGTTTAATGGTAAGATCCCTGGATTTGGGGTTTGAAGATTTAAACTTGAATCTTGGTTCTGCCATTTACCAGCTGTGAGATCTTTGAAAACACATTCTGTAATGTGTTTCTTTAATTTAATTTAATTTAATTTAATTTAATTTAATTTAATTTAATTTAATTTAATTTCTTTAATGACAATTAGTCTTTTTTTTTAAAAATTTTATTCTTATGTTAATCCCCATACATTACATCATTAGTTTTAGATGAAGTGTTCCATGATTCATTGTTTGTGCACAACACCCAGTGCTCCATGCAGAATGTGCCCTCCTCAATACCCACCACCAGGCTAACCCATCCTCCCACCCCCCTCCCCTCTAGAACCCTCAGTTTGTTTTTCAGAGTCTATCGTCTCTCATGGTTCGTCTACCCCTCCGATTTCCCCCACTTCATTCTTCCCCTCCCGCTACCTTCTTCTTCTTCTTCTTCTTTTTTTTTTCTTAACATATATTGCATTATTTAATGACAATTAGTCTTAAAAAATATTTCCACTCTCTATGTCATAGATATGAATGTGATAGCCCCTTTATAATTTATAAAGCTATAGTCATAAATTATTCAAAGAGGTCACGTTGATAGGCTGTGGTCATATTCACAACAATTTGGTCATTGTACATAATACTTTGGGAGCACATTAACAAATAGTTTGAGCAACTTGGAAAAAGCACTTTTATATGTACTTGTTTTTATAATTGAGCCAGATAACTAACAAATTGATCATGACCTTTGGATCTAAATGACATTAGTTCTTTCCCAAAATAAAATTCACTATCAATGGATGAAGATTTACAACTCTTGGATTATTAAATAGGATATGCCACAGGCTTTTGAAGATTATTCCCAAAGAGGAACTCCTAAAATGATTTGTGCAATGGCAGCCCTCTATAGTCTTCTAAAACTATTACATTGAAGGCCAAAATTCACTTGAATGTATAACTTCCTGTTAGCTTGTTTAACAAACCAGTTATTTTGCATTAGGCTCTCATGCCATGTATAGCATATCACCATGTATTCAATCAGAATGATGCTCATAGGCTGATCTTGCTGTAATCTCTAGGAAGGCACAGTGATTCAAACAAAGAGCCCAGGTGAATTCTCAGCCTCTAATGGAAATGGAATCAGAGCTCTACAATTCTTATTGATAATCTCCAAGCAACCAACTGTTGGCAACTCCAGAATTATGAAATATGGACTTAATACAGCTGTGAAAATACTGTTGTGTTCATAAACAACTACTGTGATTATAGAGAAGCAAGAAATATTGAAAGGACAGAAACCAAATAGTCCTTGGAAGGAGTGTCTTTCAGCATTGCTGTCTGGGCTTTTGAAGCGGATGTTGGTACAATTCTAATCCTAAACTATTGTGGAAGGTGAACTGGGTCATGGGGGGCCCCTGTCCTGGGCCCTGGGCTTTTGAGGATCATACTCTGGCCTTCCTGTCTCTGTGAGGGGAAAAGTCCCAGAGACAAAAGGACGTACCCTCTTAAGGCCACTTTGGTAGGAAGAAATCTAAGATGGTACACAAAATTACTATCCACTGTATCTTCCTCTCTCCTTGAATGCAGCAAGACCTATTAATATGATGGATGTCATTCATGTGGTTAGGTTATATCATATGGCAAGGGTGAAGGGATTTGGGAGATGTAATTATAGCTTCTAATCAGTTGCCTAGAAGTCAATCAAGAGACTGCCCTGGGTGGGCCTGACCTAATCAGGCGAAATCCCTTAAAAAGGGGACTGAGCCCTTCCTAAAAAGAGAAATCTTCCTACTGGCCTTGGAGAAGCATGTTGCCGCAAGTTCTATAGCCCCAAGGAACTGAATTCTGCCAACAACCAGTGAGCTTGGAAGAGGACCCTAAGCCTCAGATTGTTAGCCCCCAAGCCCCAGCCCCAGTTGACATCTTGACTGCAGCCTGGTGAGATCCTGAGCAGAAGACCAAGCTAAGCCATGGACTCTTACCCCTGGAAACTACCAAACAATAAATATCTGTTGTTGTAAGCCACTACATTTATGGTAATTTGAGATAAAAGCATAGAACACTTGTTCCGCCTTGTTCATCTTCTAGTTGGTGGTACACAAAACATGGTCCATTTACTACCAGGTCCATGGTGAGCTAAATACAGAAAGTAAGAGTAAATGTTCCTTAGTTTCTATGGCAACCTGATACTTCTCAAACATTTTAATTGTATTTTACATAAGTATTGGTCCACAGTGGAGTGGACATTTTTAAAAAACAACTGAAAGTCGCTCTTCACCAGAGAAGCACAGTTTCTCGTTCATGATCTGGGTATCTAGAACCCCAAATTCCCTGCACAAATGGTGGCAAGCCAGCTTCCAGAGCCTGCCCAGTCCTCTTTCTCTGGTCTGCCTATCCAAGGGCATGGAGTGTTGCTGCTGAGCTAATCCTAGGCCTGAGGGTGGCCAAGGGGCAGCTCTTTATAGGGGAGGGCGGCATGGGTCAGAGTATCCACATGTGAATGTGAGCTCTCGAACGTGCTGTTGAGGAGGTGGGAAGAGAGGGAGGGAGGGAATAGCCAGGGATCAGGGGCTGTGGATAGCTCTCTACATACTTAGAGTTCCCTGATGAAACATGGGGAATCCACATTTTCTAAAATCAAATGTGGCTTTCATGTTATTGTGAAGGTCTGTTGGTCAAGGTAGGAGGAGAGAACATATTTTACTTAATATCATGTTATCTTTTTTTTTTTTTAAGATTTTATTTATTTATTTGAGACAGAGAGAATGAGAGAGAGAGAGCACATGAGAGGGAGGAGGGTCAGAGGGAGAAGCAGACTCCCCGCCGAGCAGGGAGCCCGATGCGGGACTCGATCCGGGGACTCCAGGATCATGACCTGAGCCGAAGGCAGTCGCTGAACCAACTGAGCCACCCAGGCGCCCTAATATCATGTTATCTTGATTTGTATTTTTAAACATTCTAGACACAGGCTATGTGGGCTGCCATTTGTACTCTTCACTGGCCTTGCAGAGGCTGAGTGAGTCTGGAGTGTGGTCATTATTCATGGGTCACTTCCAAGTTCTTCTCCCAGTGCCTGCAAACCTAGAACCCTGGTTTGCTAAAATGCTAAGTGAAAGACATTGTTCATTTTGTTTCTAGTGAAGGGCTCTCTGCACTGATTATGCTTTATTTCTTAAGAGTGTGAAGTGGGTTATCCTGGATCCATAATATGCAGCAGGGACCTGGGGGTCCAGCACTTTTCTTGAACATTATTTCAGATCCTCAGCAGAAGACTGTAAGAGACCATGCATTTGCCACAGTGGGGTAGGCTGAATAATGCCCCCCAAAATATTGGGTCCTAATCCCTGAAACTATGAATGTTACCTTATGTGTCCAAAGAGCCTTTGCAGATATGATTAAGTTAAAGATTTTAAAATGGGGAGATTACCTTGGATTATCTGGGTGACCCTTAAATGCAACCATAAGTGTCCTTACAAGAGGGAAGCAAAGGGAGATTTGACTCAGAAGGAAATAGGACATTGAACAATGATGTTCCACTGCTGGCTTTGAAGATGGAGTAAGGAGCCCAAAGCCAGAGAATGCAAGGAATGCAGTTCTAGAAGCTGGAAAAGACGGGGAAAAGGATTCTCCCCTGGAGCCACCGAAAGGCATGTAGCCCTCCTGATACTTTGATTTTGGTTCAGTCAACTGATGGCAGATTCTGACCTTTCAGCTGCCAAGTGTGTGATAATTTGTTATAGCAGCCACAGGAAACGAATACAGCCAACATTAAGGCTCTTCCTTTCCATCTGAATTAAGAGTCTGGGGTTTTGGGGTACATGTGCAACCACGACCAGTTTTCTAGATGCTATTCTAGAGGTAAGTACCGTGGAATAAGCAATATACGTGAGAAGGAGGAAAAGAACGACATAGACCCAAAGGGCATGCTTCCAAAGCAATGTGGAAGGCTGGGTCCCAGCTGATGTACTACTTTAGAAAAAAAGGGTGTTTCCTTAAAATAACCGAAGGAATGCTGAAAAGGACTATATATGTGTTCAGCTTTATTCCCACAGTGGACATTTCTGACGTCTCAGTTCCTGCTGATAGCTTGACTGACAGACAATCAAGGGACGCATAGGACTTCCATCCATAAATGGTCCTGAGCACACCCGAGAGGGAGCATGCTTTAGGGCAAGCTTTGGAGACCGGATCGAAATGAAAAGTTGAAAGGGAGCAAAGGAAAACTCAGGGAGGCTAGGGGACAGATGTTCCCAACCAGGATGTCTGAGCTTGGAGTCATCTTCTGATCACTGGGAGATAGTGAGAAGCTCTGGATCTGAGATGACTGGGGTGTGACAAGTGTTTGTGGGCAGATAAGGGGGAGTCTTTCACCTCTCCCTCCGCTGAAGCTTTGGGTTAGTCCCAAGGACTGTGGATGCTCTTGAGGCCCAGGGAGTGCCGAGTGGTGAAGACAAGGCTCACTTTCTCCACCATCTTCTCTGCGCCTCAGCAGGGAGCTCAGACTATTTTGGAAAGAGCTGCAGGCACTTCTTCCAAATGGCCTTTTTTTTGGTCCCTTTGGCTCCAGCCCATGAACACATTCTGTATTTTTCTGTTCATGCACTTGCCTGAGTCCGGCCTGCAGTAGTGGTGCTGAAAGCCACCGGGTAGTGCCTCCTTCATCCCTAATGGGCTTGTTGCCACTCACTTTCATCTCTGCTTGACAAATGGGTTTTCTGTTTTATTTTTATTTTTTTCTGAATCAGACCTACTGACCGTAATGTTCTCCAAATAGCTGCAAAACCATCTTGCTTAACTGATCTAACTTTGGATCCAACGTACATCAAAAGAGAAACTATGGTGAATAGAGTTACCTACCCCAAATCCATGTACCTCCACTGGCTTCCCAAGAGTTCAGTATTTGCCAGTTGTGAATGGCAGTGATGAACGTGGTGGGAAGCAAGCTGCCCTCTGGAAACACTGCATCTGTTTGCTTTGGTGTTCAACTCTTTCTGCCTGAAACTTGGTGTAGTATGTGCTTCTATCTCTCCCGGGAGAGGGGATCCTTGGGGCAAGGGAACATACTGTTCTCATTTTCATATTCTCTCCTCTTGCCCACCCCCATGCCTCCTCCCCTGCCCTTGGCTCTCCACCAATCCTTTGGCAACTGCCACAGTTAGGCACTGAATGAATAGGAGCCTTCAGGTATGAGTTATTTAGCAAACTGGTAGCAGAAATATCTCAAATGTGTGTAGCACCTAGCCAATTTGATGTTTTTGAATATCACATCTTATGTTATCTCTACAACATCCCTGTGAGCTCAGCCTAAGTAGTAAGAGTTCCATTGAACATGTTTAGAAAATCGAAGTCTAGAAGTGTTGGGACTTTACCAAGGTCACACTGCCAATTATTGGCAGAGTTCATGTTAGGTTCTGTTTCTTAACTCTGTTCTCTTTGCCACGACACCATGAAGCTTTGGTTTATGTAGTTGACCTCCAGTAAAGTTATAAACGTTCTCAGTTTTGCAAGTGGGGAGGAGACTGGGACCTAGGCATCTGAGTTTTGACCTGGCTATAAATCGTGCCAGTAGGGTTGTAACTGGGGTCTCTGACTGGAGAGTCTCAATAAAACCATCACTCTAGATGTAACCCAAAGGATGCCTTGGTAGTCCTGAACCACAGCAGTTAAACCACAATACCAGCTTTGTTTTCTGACTGCAATCTCTTACTTATGTCAGGTCATTTTGTTGGGAGTAAGAGTGAGAGGCTCCAGGAATAGTGGTTTCCAGAAAGAAAACTCTTACTATTAGGTGCTTATGAATGAAGACTCACAGAGCACAGAGGATGCTGCCAGATGCTTGTTTCCTTTTCCATCAAGGTGCTGCCACTCCATATCGGAGTCCACTCTGGAGGCTCAGTGGGATTTTCCTTCTCTCTGTGGCCCTCTCCCCTCACAGTCCCCTCTGCCTTTGGACCCACTCTTGCCAGGGCTCTCTGTCCTCAGCCACATATATGCAGCCTGAAGGGACAGCATCAGATACTTTGGGTTCTTCCCAGAGGAACCAAATCCCCCCAAATCAAATCATGTTTATCTTGCAAATATTAACTTCTTTTCTGCACAGCCTCCGTGAGTTATTACACGAACAGAGTTTCCCTCTCTGCATCTTCTTACAAAAGATATGTTCCCAGCAGAGGATGGGAGTGGGGGTGGAGGCAAGAGGAGGGTAAGGAGAGAAGAAAATCCCACCTTGTCATACTCAGAGCATTCAGAGTGATTGTGTACCCCACTCTCCCCCACTCATTCCTTCAACATATATTTACTGAGGATTTGCCTGATGGTAGGAACTATGACATGGGATATAAATATCTATAGGATAGAGTCCTTGACCTAAGGGAGTTCATGGTTTAGGAAAAAAAGCAGGTTTATTTTAAAGTGGGGTGGAATTACAATGATAGAGAAATGCCCAGAATAGTACGAATGAGGAGCACCTGCAGTCCCTAGTGACTCAAACTTCCTGGAGAAAGGGATGCTCGGGCTGCCCCATTTCACAGGTGGGGACACTGAAGCCCAGCAGAGACTCTGGTGCCCAATCGCGGACTGCCATGTTGGTGAGGGGAGGGCGTTCCAGCACGACTGTGGTGTGAAAGACACTGGTTTCGCCACAGGTAAGAGCCTCAGGGTCCTCAGAGTGGACCTGGGAACAGCTCATCCAGGGGAGACTGAGGAGAACTTCCAGAAACAGGAAGACAATTTCCAAGAGGTATCCAGGAGGAACTGATGTGATCACAATATGAGGTGTGAGGGTTTTGGGGTTCCAGAAAATTTCCTCAGGGTGGGGTGGGGTGGGGTGGGGTGAGGCAGGGCAGCAGCAGGGGAGGGAGGTTGAGAAAGACCATGATTTTGTCGCCATTTTATAAAACATCTTCCTTTGCTTTTACCTGTATTCATAGGCAGGCTAGCAGCACCTGATAATCGTTAATAAGCTCAGCCTCTGCACCTCTCACTTCATCACCTTGACACCCTGAGAGGAAGAGTCATTCTCTCTCTCTTCTTTACTTTTTTAAAATTATTTTTTCCTTTTATTATTTTTTATTTTGAGAGAGAGAGAGAGAGAGAGAGAGAGAACGCGCATGTGCAGTGGTGTGGGGAGGGGCAGAGGGAGAGGGAGAGAGAGAGTCCTAAGCAGGTTCCATGACCAGCACGGAGCCTGACACGGGGCTCAATCTCATGACCCTGAGATCATGACCTGAGCTGAAACCAAGAGTGGGATGCTTAACCCACTGAGCCACCCCGGCGCCACCCCCCTCTCTTTTCTAAATGGATGTGAAAACTGTGGCTCAGGGGTTAAGCCACTCCTTCCAGATCGCACCTGGAGTTTGAACCCTGGCACTGCGACTTCAGAGGCCGGGTCCTTAGCTGCTACACTAACACAGAGGCCAGAATCAGCCTTGATGTTGGGGTGAATCTACAAATAATCTGGGATTCGACCAGTGCAAAAGGGGGCTTCAGAGTGTACTAGCTGCTATTTATTGACCACCTGTTAGGAGCTTTATCTTGTTTTTCTTTTTAAGATTTATTTATTTAGAGAGAGAGAGAGTGGGGGAGGGGCAGAGAGAGAGAGTGGGGGAGGGGCAGAGGGAGAGAGAATCTCAAGGAGACTCCCCGCTGAGCACTGAGCACGGAGCCCCACGCGGGGCTCCATCCCACAACCCTGCTATCATGACCAGAGCTGAAATCTCGTGTGGGACACCTAACCGACTGAGCCACCCAGGCTCCCCAGGAGCTTTGTCTTATTAATCCTTACAGCCTCTCTCTGAGGACAGCTGAGTTACTGCCCCATTACAGGTGAGGATATTGAGGTACGGAGATGTTAAGCAACTTCCTCCAGGTCACACAGCTAGTAACGTGTGGGTCAGAATTTGAATTCAGTTATGTCAGATTCCAACGTTTATGTGCTTGCAGTGGTAATATGGAAAGTATAAAAAGAAGCTAATGTCATAATGATGTTTTGATATTCCAAATCAGTGTTCTTACCAGTGCAAGTTTACTCTCGAGGGGACATGTGGCAATGTCTGGAAGCATTTTCGAGGGTCACAGCTCAGAGGGGAGTGCTACTGGCATCTCGTGGGTCAAGGCCAGGGATTCTGCTCAACATCCTATAATGCAACAAAAAATTACCAAAAGGTCAATAGTGCCAAGGTTAAGAAACCCTGGTCTAAATCTAAATAAATTCGAATGCATTTGGAAGAAATAGCATGCTTTTTATTCCACTATAAATTCCAAGGTCAAAGGATCCCGATTCCAGTTTCCTTCCCACTTCGCTCCTTGCAGAACCTTTTGGGCAACAAAACTACAGTCCCCGTGGGGATGTGTGTGAGTGCCACTGGCGGGCCCCCCCTAGCCCTGACACCTGGCCAGGTCCAGAAGCCTACCTCACCAGCCTCCAGGGGGAAAGCATGAGCCCTGGCCCGGGACAATGGCAAGGGCAGGGCTCTTTGGAGATGGAGCGTCCATTTCTCATTCACTGGTTGTTGCGTATTCTTCAGGATACAGTTAAGCCTTTTCAAATGTAAAGAATTTATTGAATATAAAAATATGTCCGGGCTGCAGCATATCATCCTGCAGGTCACACCCTGGGAATGAGTCTGGGCTGAAATCCCTGGCATGTCTGGCTCTAATTTGCACACGGGCACCAGATAAGCTAGCAAAGACTCAACCCTCCACAGGCCCCAGGTGTGAGCAGCTGACTTGTAGATTCTTTTGATTGAGAAAATATATAATGACCCCTTAACAGCTCTGAACTCAGTAACACCTTAAAATAAGCTTAACATTTTATTAATCATGGCAACATCTACGCTTCGGAAAAATCGTAGTGTCGGCATAAGCCAGGGGTGACTTACTCAGTCTGCAGACAGGGCTTGGCCCGTATGGGTTTGTGGACTGTGCTTTTACTCCAAGTTCTCCCAAGACTCTGGGGCTGTGGGACCAGCAATCCTGCCCTAGACCTCTGTGCACAAAAGTTATTCTATTCCCTAGTTGAAGAATTTATTTTAGGGGCAGAAGGCCAGTTGGCAAAATAGGAACATTTTACACATTATTGTTGCACAATAAAAAATTCAAACGTTAAACATTTTCAGTTTTCACAGTTGTTGGAAAGAAATTAAGCCCTTGGACGAAAACCAAAGAACTAATGGGATCTACAACCCCTGTCCCAAACTCCTCTTCTCCTGTCTGGGCCTGCCCCAGCCCTGCTGCGCCTGCATTTGAAGACCTTCACTTGTCCACTAGACGAGCACCAGCCAGTAAAACTGTAATTTTAGCCACATCTGCAGTGTAAAACTTTGTAGTGGCCACACTAAGAAAGTAAAAAGAAAGAGGTGAAATTAATTTTGATAGTCTGTTTTATTTAATCTAATATGTCAAAAATATTACCATTTCAATATGTGATCAATATTTTAAAAATTATCAACACATGCTGGAAATAATATACGTGCCGATGTGTATACCGTAACATTAATATTATCATGATAGAACAGTTAAGTGTAGTCCTACCAAAACAATAAAGTTGTGTTTAGCAGAAAGATATTTTACACCAGTTCCATTTTAAAATTTAAAATGTAAATTTAAATTAACAGTGTTTCAGGCACACTGGCCCCACCTCAAGGTTCGACAGCCACACGTAGAAAGGCAACTCTACTGGACAGCACAGCTCTAGGCCTTCCATGTGATTTAACCGGCCTCTATAAACCTCACGGAGCCCATCATCATATGTCAGTGGTTTGGAGAGAAGTTCTAGAACCTTCTCTGTGTGACATCAGAGCAGATCGGTGGTGGTGGTGGTTGGGAAGCTATTGGTTTATGTTTAACGTAAAAACTTCCTGTCGTGTTAGTGCATTTCAGGCCGATGTTCCCCTGTGGAGATGAAGAATTGTCTGCTATTTTGGGCCCTGTCGTGATCGCCATCCACAGTTGAAGGTTGTTCCCAAGCAGGCCGGTTTGCCGGTCTCCTTTGACTTTGTTTCAAGGATGGTGATTTTCAAAAGGCTTCAGAAAGGCAAACCCCTGAGGAAAAATTTCATGGGTGAATGTCAGGCTGAAGCCAATGAGGGATAAGGATGGAAGGCTGGAGGGGCTCCCTTCTCTGAGAGAACTCCACCCCTACGCTGGAAGGAAGCACCGTGATGTGGTTAAAACTGGGAGGAAGAAAGAGCTTCTTAAAAAAAAAAAAAAAAAAAAAAATTCAGGCAGAGAAGTTGAAAGGGCCACAGAGTAGCAGACCAAGGTCTACACAGTTCCCGTGAAATAGTATGTGGTCAGTACCTCTACTGACCTCTCTTTGCTATTCCAGAATATTTTAATAATAAGACACACCCAAAACATGTTTCGCATCACACCACCTGCTGCTTTCTCGAGGCCAGTATTATTGTCATCAGATCTGATCCCAATGCTTGCCATATCATTGGATATCCTGTGAAACAGAATCTAAAAATGTACTCTTTTCCCCCTCTAAATCAGTCCTAACCGTACAACTGGGGTAGTAGCTAAAACACTGTTGCTTATTTTTTTACTCTCATGGATTAGGTAATATTAAATTCCCCCAGCGCATGCTAGTCTGTTTGCCCTTGGCTTGGTATTTGAAGAATATATTTATAAACTAAGGCTGGGCTACATTTTATCCTGTGCAATTGTCTCATGCGGTTATGGGTTTATAGATTTGTGGTCTCTCAGTGTTTTCTGTCTTATACTGAACAGTCTCTCCCAACTGACGTTCCTCCGTGAAGTTATTTCCATCTCTGAGAATTTCTCAAGAGCTGTTTCTGTGGTGGGGAGGATAGAGGAATAAAGGAGTCCACATTCAGAGCCTCTTTAAGTGTGGGCCTTGCATCTTGAACTTAACTTCTTCCTTGAATGGAGAAGGCCTGCACTCAAGGATGGAAGGATTTAGGGAGGAGTCAAAGCAGCCGGTTTGCCTGGGCTTGGGCATCACTTGACTGCTGTTATGAGGGCCTTCTGGCATGTTCTGAGAAAGCCAGTTAAAGCAGAAAAGGCCCTTAGAACCGATTCGATTGCCCCCAAGATAGCTGTTAAACTTAGAACTTTCAGAAAGCAACCCAGTGCTTCGTGTGCTCTGATAGCAGATGAGAAGTACGGCCAACTGCTTTTCTGTGACTTTCTTGAACACCCTTATTATATTTATATATTTATAAGTAGATGGCTGTATTAGAAACAAAAAGGGCAGGAGTATTGACTGCAGGATCAGTTCATAGAGAAAAACGCACATTTCTATTTTGTCGTGTTGTGTAGAGCGCCGAAGTCAAACACACCAGTTGTTTCCAGGGTCTGTGGCCGTACCACATTTTACCTGTGAAGGCTAGTTTAAGAACTTCATTTCTGTTTGGTTTCAAATAAAAACCAGCTAATTAGTTTTTGGAAACGTACATTGCTCTGACTGTTAAAATAGAAAGCACCTGATTTTCTTCTTGCTTTCGCTTTGTAACTGTTGTTTGCTATTTGTTTTTGTCCTCTAGAAGGAGTTGAACTTCTTATAGACATTAACCCAAGGGGTAATAATTGACCAAAGGCCTAAACTTGTTCTTTAGGAGAAATATGAGACTCTAAGGGATTCAAACCCTTTGGAATCATCACAGAATTTGCCCAGGAGGCAAGACACTGGCAGAAAGGGACTATAGGTGTCTTTTACCGTGTTTATATGGAGGTGGGTTCTGGGTTTTACAAATAGAGAAATATTGTACAAGTCCATGGGGATACTGAAGTGAAATGAAGAGAAAGAGAAAGATCCTTTGTATTGCAAGACCAAGTAGTATAGCCAAATCAGAGAAGTGAGAGCATAAAGGTAAAGGTATTAAAACATTATTGTTTGCTCTCTTTGCTTCTCTTTAGGGGGCATCTCTCAGAGAGAGTGCAGTTTCACAATGTGGATGGAAGATGTATTAAAAAATTTTTAACCCAGAATAGCCAAAATGGTCTTAAAAAAAGAACAAAGTTGGAGACACATACTCCCTGATTTCAAAACCTACTACAAAGCTACAGTAAGCAAGCTCATGTAGTATTGGAATAGGATAGGCATATGGGCCAATGGAATAGCACTGAGATTCCAGAAATAAACTCATACATCTATGATTAGTTGATTTTCAACCAGAGTGTCAAGATCATTTAATGGAGAAAGAATAGTTTTCTCAACAAATGGGGCTGGGACAACTGCTTGTCTACATGCAAACAAATGAATCCGGAACCCTACCTCACACCATACATGAAAATTCAAAATGGATCAAAGATCTCAATGTAAGGGCTGAAACTACGAAACTCTTAGAAGAAAACATAGGTCCAGCAAGTGGCTTCTGGCCCCAGACCATAAGATTTGGTGTGTGGGCCACACAAGCCTCCCTGATCAATGGACTAGCTCTGACATTCTGAGGGCTCAGAGATGCCATTCCAGAGGAAGATAGGCCTTTCAGGGTGGGCTGTCAAAGTGGGCACCAGCGCCTCACAGTGGCTTAAAACAAGTTAACAAGCGAGGGGGGGGCTGATTCCTGAGCACCGTGAGATGCTACTACCGTGGTGCCCCTTTGCTAACTGGGGAGAAGCTTTGAGGAGGTAGTAGCTGAAGTCCCATGTGGGGGCGAAGAGCCATCATAACCTGGGCTACAACATTGCACTCAGGGGCCAGCGAGTCAGGGAAATGTAGGATTCATTTCTAAAACAATATTCTCTGTTCTACAGCACGTAGAATATTTTGTAATCCAAATGGGCTGATCGCCTCTTGGCTTGCATTAGTGAGATGCTATTGTCCCAATAAGTGTAAATCTCAGCTCTGTTCGCTCTGGACAAGTTTTGGGGCCTCAGATTGCTGCTCCGTGGTCTTGCTATGAGCCTCGCTAGGAGCATATGAATGTACAGATGACAAGAACAGATGTCAGAGCCCCCAGAAGATCAAAGTGCCCACGCTGCCTTAGAAAATCTGCCGAGGCCACGTAGTCCTCTGAATGTGCAGGAAGGCTGTCATAAATATTCAATACAGATTTGTGCAATTCCATCAACTCTAAGGCAAACATCCTCTTTATATTTTTTTTTTTTATTTTTTAAAAATTTAATTGAGGCATAGTTGACCTCTCATAAATTAGTTTCAGGCATACAGCATGGTGATGCAGCAATTAGATACATGACAAAATGCTCACCATGGTACATGCATTACAATATTATTGACAAGAGCGGGCATATTCTCAACCATTCCTATGGAAAGCTGGTGTGCAGCCACAGCTGAAAGCCTCAGGAACAGTCGTCACCACTGGCTTTCGCCCCTAGAGGACAGCCATTTCCCCGATATCCTAATTAATCGGGGGCAAGGAAAATGTTCCCTTCTCTGTATGAAAACTACCCTAAAGTTGTTTTTGTGGTTGTGTTTTCAAAACTGAAAAGAAGAGCACATTGTTTCTAACACTGTGGACAGTGATTCCAGACAAGGGAGACCAGGAGGGTTTTATGACTCAGGAAAAGAGAGGTCCCGAGGGGCCCGGGCTGTTTTTCTTACATCTTTCCCTTTTACATTCTCTGAATCCCTCTTTCTGATTATTTACAAAAAGTTTCTCAACTTGCCCCTCCACATTTCCAGACTTCTCTTTCTGGTCCTGGCACCATCTCCTCCAGGTTATTTTTCTGCTTTCTTTTGCTTCTCCACATGGGCGGGCCATGCCTGGGCTTCTCACTCTCATACACTTAGGAGCTCATACTTATTTTTCTCTTGTGGCTAAAAATGAACAGAAAGCCAATAAGATGATTTTTAGAAAGAGAAGCTCTCCACAGGCCGGCTTCAGATTGAGCTGAATCCTTCCTAGGACAGCATGCTTCATCAACACTGCATTGTTTTGCACCATTTTGTTCAACTGGCAGATCCCATTGTCTTTTATGTCGTGCGCTTTTCTATGAAGACGGTTCCCCAGTACAGCTGCATAAAACAAATGTTGAATGGGAAAAAAATCAAAAGAGGATATTTTTAAGACCTATCCTAACATCATTCAGGCTATCTATGCCAAAACCTGCATCTGGTAGTAAAATCTTTCTTTTTCAAACATTGTTTTCTCCAAAGAACCATCCAGAAGTTGCTACTGTGTGAAAGTTCTTTAACCATTTCTACTTTGTGGTTTTTAACAGGCATGTCTTTGCCGGGTAGAGGTTATCACCCAGCATTGAATAGACACACAATTCTGATGAGTTCCTGATGTCTCGTCTAAGAAATTACCTGCCACCATGGGTAATAATTGACAAGGGTAGCTCATTTTGCCATATGGTGTGAGCTATCTCTGTCCCCAGATATGCACCTCTTGTGGTGTGACAAATTGTGGGACAATACATGTTACAGCCCAGACAGCTAGACAAAACACCCCGTTGGAGATGAAACCGCAGTCTGGGCCCCTGAACCAGAAACATGCAAACTCACACCTGCTGGCCCACATTGCAGCTTGCTTTCCTCCTCTAACGTTTTTTTCCTTTCCAACAAAGAAAATTAAATGACAAATGAATTTAATGTTGAGGAAAGCACTCAGGGTGAGGTTCCCACAGATGCTTAATTCAGTTAGTGATTCGTTAGGTGGCCTAACTATAGATAGCTTGAGGGGCGGGACTGAGGCCAAGCTGTTTGTGATTTGGAGTTTAAACCCTGATGTTGTCCCTGTTGCCGGACATCGGATGCAGCATAAATGGCTGACAATATGGCGGATCTCGTCTCAAAGTTACCTGTAGTTTGGTCCTGGTTCTCGTTTAAAGATTGGTATGGTCTAGAAAAGCATCCTTGCCCCAGTCGAAATCTCATGGACCCCGCTGTTCATCCCCAATATTTATGACACTTGAAGGCAGGGATGTTTCCGTGGGTGGAAGGTGGGATTATGTGGAGAAAGATAGGGATGAGAGGATTCATTTTTGGAGATCCATTCTGACATGAAAAACTCTTCAGGTTATTAAATGTCAAAAGCCTTCTTTTCAAGAATTTCTCCTGATGCTGTAACAAGATGAGGATGTTTGTGCTGCCTTTAGTAACATTTATGGTATTTGTGTCTGGTGGGGATCAATGTATATTATGTGCTTTGAAAGCATGGGTGCCATCTCTGTGAGCAAAAGTCTATAATTGTATAAACTATAAGCATATATTATATACAGATATATTCGTACGGCAAAGTTTACATTCAGTTTTGCTAGTATTCATGTTGTTTTTCCTGGGAGCACTGTATGTTCCCATGGAAATGATTTATTGGTGCTTGTGATGGAAAATTCTAACTGGTGGCAACTGAAGCCTGTTTTCTGGAGCTTCCACTTTGGTAGACTTGCAGTAGGAAGCAGGTACCTTCACAGGAGTTCTGTTCTGTTGTCATCACTGAACCAAATACAGCCATAGTCTTTCTAGTCCTTCCTGTCAGCCCA